>NW_026779900.1:20000-64991 GCF_030144855.1 Hypanus sabinus
GAACAATTAGCTGGAAAGAGTGCAGAGGGAGATTTACGAGCATGTTACCGTTATTCGAGTGGCTGATTTGTGGAGACCGGGATGGCGTGAGGAGTTTACTTTTGGAGATCACGGGTGAAATTATAGAGTTGTATAAAACCCGAGGGTCATAGATAGAGTGACTACGCACAGTCCTTTACCCCAGGATGGGAAGAGTGCACATGAATGAGGTGAAAGTGGGTGGTGAGTAAGTAGAAATATCAAAGAGAAAGAGGGATGGAGAACGGTGCGGGGGAAGAGAAAAGTGGGACAGATGGCGGGAAAGAAGGAGATTGCTGGGGAAAGAGGAATGTAGGAGAGTGTTGAGGGGAAGATGATGAGAGTTGTGGAGGAGAATGGTTGGGGGAAGGACAGAGTAGGTGAAGCGACAATGTGAGGATGAGGTGTATAAGGGTGAGCAGGAAGGACGGGGGAGGAAAACCGATTGTAATGTGATTCAAGTTTGCCCTACGGACTGTTGACAGAGATCCTGGATCTTTTCAGGAATATCCGTGCACCGATGTGCAGACTTCTCGCAGATGAAACGGTGTTTACGATTGCAAAGGTATCTCCATTCGTCCGAGTCGCAGGGACCGCAGCTGGATGTTCCAGTGAAATCCCTGACCATAAGACTAGAAGCCTCTTCCCTATCAAAGAAGGTTAAACCATTTCAACAGGGTCAAGACAGCTCCAGCAAGACACCCAAGACAGCCACCAAACTAATTCCACGGCATCGCATTTTCCACACAGCCCCGTGTCGGTACCCAAACTAATCCCCGACTCACTTTATCCCCAGAAAATGTATCGCTCCCAAAATTGATGCCACTCCCCCGCACTCACCCCCGCAGCCCTGTGTCAAATCGAATCTACTACCATGGCCCCTCACCTCCCACAGCTCCTGTTCTGTCTCCAAACTAATCCCACTGACCCAGTCCCAATCCGGGAACAATCCGAAACTCACCCGCCTCCGCATTTTCCAATCCAGTATCTTCTGTATTGAGGGCCGAGGGCGTTGGAAACAACATTCTACGAAAGTAAATGTCGTTAATTAAAGTTATGAAGGGGCCACTCTCAATGCCTGAACCTGGGAGTGTGAGGTACGTTGTTCTACAGAGACAGGGAGCTTCCCTCTGCGTCTCACCAAAGGAATGTTTGATAGGACGGTGTGGAGGGAGATTCACTCTGTGCCTGACCCTGGAAATGTGTCCTGGGACGGTGTGGAAGAAGCATCACTCTGTGACTGATCTCTTGAGTCTGTATGGAGCGGTGTGCAGCAGGATTCACTCTGTCAATGAACCCTGAAGAGTGTGACAGGACGGTGCAGAGGCAGGGTCACTCTCTATCTGACGTCCGGCGTGTGTAATGCGAAAATGCAGAGGAAGATTCTCTCTGCATGAAGCCGGGTGTGTGCGATAGAATTGTCCTGATGGTGTTTCACTCAGTGTATCACCCGGGGCGGCATGATAGGAGTTTCACGCACTGTCAGAAACCAAAAGTGTGTGAGGGGACAGCAGTGCGGGAGTTTTTCTCTGTGTCCCACTCCGGGAGTGTGTGATGTGACGTTGTGGATGTAGGTTTACCAAATCTCTGACCACGGGTGTGTGATGGGATGGTGAGAGGGAACTTCCTTGCATGTGACCCGGGAACTGAGTGATGGAGGGAAGTTTACTCTGAGCCATATCCCTAGAGTCAGAGACGGTGTGAAGGGGAATTCACTCTGTGTCTGATCCCGTTAGAGTCAATGGGACTGTGGAGTTTCACTCTGGCTGAACCCTGGAATGTTTGAGGCCGCGATACGCAGAGAAATTTAGTCAGCCTCTGAACCAGGGTGTGTATGTGATGGGACGGTGAGTATGGAGATTCACTCTGTGTCCGACCCCGGGAGTGTATTATGAGATGGTGTGGAGGGAGATTCACTCTGTGCCTGAACCCGGGAGTGTGAGATGGGACGGTGTGGAGGGAGATTCACTCTGTGTCTGACCCCGGGAATGTGTGAAGGGTCGAATTGGAGGGAGATTCACTCTGTGTCTGACCCCGGGAGTGTCTGATGGGACGGTGTGGAGGGAGATTCACTCTGTGTCTGACCCCGGGAATGTGTGATGGGTCGATTTGGAGGGAGCGTCAGTCCGTGTCTGTTTTCCGGAGTGTGTGATTGGAAGCTACACAGAATCTTTTCTATTCTTCTGACCCCTGGAGTTTGTGATTGTCTAGTTATCCCCTCTGTCGGTGTGACACATACCTGCTCTTCTGTTGAATTTATTTCCAACAACCTTGCATTAAAGTTTGAACAATATCGTTCCGCTCCATCGTAAGATGTTTCCAACGTGGATATGAAATAACAGCGGTCTTCATTTCTGATCCAGCCCTGGGAACACGCTTGCTCTGGAAATCACGAACAAGAAAAGTGACTTCCCAGCACAACGTCCCATCACACACTGCCGCAGTCAGACACAGAGTGAAATCCCTCCACACCATTTCGTCACAAGCTCCGATGGTCAGGCACTGTGAGAAGCTCACATTACACTCTCAGGTTACTCATACAAGGGTCAATGACAGAGTGAATCTCGCTTCGCCCGTGATTCACAACCACCCGATGTCAAACTCAGAGTGAAGCACTCAATCATTATCAGACTCATAGTCAAGTCTCATCACGGACATCCGGGTTGATACACTAGGTGTCGCTCCCTCTTCACCATCCCATCACACTCTCCCTGGGTCAGTCACAGAGTGAATCACCCTCCTCACCGTCCCATCACAGACTCCCTAAGTCAGCACAGATTGAAACACCCTGCACACCGTCCCATGACATTCTCCCTGGGTCAGTCAGAGTGCATCTCTCGCCAGATCGTCCCATAACACACTCCATTGCTCAAACACAGAGTGAATCTCTCTCCAGATCGTCCCCTCACCCACTCCCGGGTTCAGTCACTGAGTGAGTCTCCCTGTAAATCGTTCCGTAACACACTACCAAGCTTGACACTGAGTGAAGCTACCGTCCACACCATCCCAGCACCCACTCCTGGGATCAGACAATGAGTGAGGCTCCGGGATACTGCCGTTTCAAACACTCCCTGGGTGAAACACAGATGATAACTTCTTACCTCTCTACAATGTGATGAGTAGCAGGAGATGGTGGGTTTGAGTTTGGTGTTTAAACTCACCTTTTCTGCTGGTCAGCAGTTGACAGATTTGGGCCTTCTCTTTGGTCAGAGTCCTGTACTTAATTTCGAGATCCGTGATCTTTTGACGGAGATCGGTTTGTGTTTGATTCAGATCCCAGAGATGGGTGTTCAGGACGGAGTTTTCATTTTCGAGGACGAGTAATTTGTTTTCTTGCTCCCGCAATTCCTGGTGGTCTCGGTCGCAGGTAACCAGAGTGTGTCGAATCTGTGATACTGAGAGTGACAGTGAGTAGTGTGTCGGTGTCACGGTCAGTGGCGTGTAGCTGTCACGGTGAGTCGTGTGTCGGTGTCACGATTAGTGGCGTGTTAGTGTCACTGTGAGTAGCGTGTGCCTGAGAAGGTGAGTGGCGTGTCAGTGTTACGTGTCAGTGTCATCAGGGCATTGTCGGCGTCACGGCGTGGGGAGCGTCGCTGTCGCGCTTTCGAGAGTGTCGTTCACAATGCGGATCGTGTCGTTGTTATGGTGACGGGTTTGTCGAACTCACGGTGTGGGATCTGACAGTGTAAAGCAGGCTCTAAGGCCGGATGGCCGACTCCTGCTCCTCCTTTCAATAAGATCATGGCTGATCTGGTCATCAACTCATCTCCACCAACCTGCCTTTTCTCCATAAAGATTAATTCCACAGCTATGCAAACAAAATCTATCCAACCTTGTCTTAAATATACTTAGTGAGGGAACCTCCACTGCTTTATTGGGCAGAGAATTCAACAGATTCATCACAGTGCAGTTCCTCCTCATCGCCGTCCTTAATCCAGAAACTTGAGGCGATGTCCCTTAGTTCCTGCCTCACCTACCAGTTGTAACAGCTTTCCTGGCTCTGTCCTTTCTAACCATTTCCTAATTTTATATGATTATATAAGAGCTGCTCTATTACTTCTGCATTTCAGCGAGCACAGTCCCAGTCTCCCCCTCATCTCTGGAATCAACCTGCTGAACTTCATCGGCACCGCCTCCAAAGCCAGATTGCCCTTTCTGAATTAAGGAGACAAGAACTGCACCCAGTACTCCAGGTGCGGCTTCACCAGTATCCTGTACAGTTGCAGCATAACTTCCCTGCTCTTAAATTTAATCCCTCCAGCAATGAAGATCAATATTCTATCTGCCGTCTTGTGTGCCTGTTACACCTGTAAAACAACCTTTTGCGATTCATGCACAAGCACTCCGAAGCCCCGCTGCGCAGCATCATGCTGCAGTTCCATGTTTTTCTTCCAAAGTGGAAGGCCTCCAAATTACCAACATTGAACTCCATCTGCCAGTCCCTTGCCCACTCATTTAACCTGTCTGCCTCTCTCTGCAGACTCTCCGTATCTTCGGCAGAATCCCCTTTGCATTTCGTTCAATTTAGTTTCATCTGTAAACTTAGATTCACAGCACTCGATCCGCTGTTCCAGATCTTTAAATTCTATCGTGACCAGTTGCCCAGCCCTCCCGTACATTGATCACCACTGATTTTCAACCAGACTAATACTCCTGTATCCCGACTCTAGCTTTAGTTAGCAGACCCTGTATCCATGCTAATACATCACCCCAAACCCCGCATCTTATTGATCGGATTTTATGCGGCACCTTATCGAACACTTCCCAGATATCCAAGTAAACAAGGCCCATCACTTCCCCTCCATTCACCGCGCTCGGTTCTTGCTCAAAGACGTTTGTCAAAGAAGATCTCCCTTTCCTGAACACAGGCTGCGTCTGCTTAATGGGTCCATTTGTTTCCAGTTGCCTCGCTACTTCTTACTTAATGACAGCCCCAAGCACTTTGCCAACGACGGATGTTAAACAGGCCGGCCTATAGTTAAATATCTTTTGCCTTTAAATATCTTATGAGGGTAGTGTAGGAGTCACGATGAAGGCCGTGTCAGTGTCACGATGAGGGTCGTGTTTGTGTTACGGTGAGCGGAATGTCAGGGTCACATTGAGGCGAGTGTCGCTGTCACGGTGAATGGAATGTCGTTGACACGATATGGGGCCTGTTAGTTTCACGGCAAGGGCCGCATAGTTTTCACGCTGAGGTGTGTGTCAGTGGCACAGGTTGGCTCGTGTCCGTGCCACGGTTTTGCGAGTATCAGTGTCACAGTGAGGGGACTTTCGGTATCACGATTTGGGGCATGTTGGTTTCACCATACCGGGCGGGTTGTTGTCACTGTGATGGGATCTCGGCGTCACGTTCAGGTGTGAGTCGATGTCACGGTGTGGGCGTAATGGTGTCATGGTGGTTGTTGTGCCCCTGTCAACGTGAGGCTGGTGTCCGTTTCACCGTGAGGGGCGTGTCGGTGTCACAGTCAGGTACGTGTTGGTGTTACGGTGTTATGTCGGTGTTATGTCTGTGTCACGTCCGTGTCACTGTGGTGCTTTACGCTCACGTTTCATTCTATCTGTTTGTGTGCGGTTTGACTCCACCCGGAGCCCGTTGAACTCACCGTAGATCGAGAGCCCGGCCACTGTCCCGAGGACGAGGGACGTAACTAAGCAGAGTAGGCAGATCTGACGGTACGGTCCATTTGCGATGTTATCTTTCGGATGCTGTGTATCCTGACCAGCTAGGAATCCATTCAGTGTGTGCGTGAATTCAGCCGTGGTCCCTGTAGGACTCCTACCCACCATCTGCGCTCTCTCCTTCCACCACAATCAGCACATCCCTCTCCCAATCTCATCAATTTTCAGCCGCCATCGCCGAGAGTCCAACTTCCTTGACTTGGCAAAGGCTGACAGGTGTCTGACGGATTCCAGAGATCAGTCAGATCTCCCCTGAGCCTCCTCCGCTCCGGAGGAAGCAATCCAGGTGTCCGACCTCTCGTTGTAACACATGCCACCGAATTCAGGCAGACTCCTGTTACAGATAGAAGGGCTGTGTGTGGTGGTAATAATCTTGTGAGTTGTGCCTATTTCACTGCGAGGAGTACTGTGAGGAAGGCTGACGAGCTGAGGGCGTGGATTGACTCGTGGAATTATGACATTTCAGCCATTAGTGAAACTAGGCTACAGGAGGGGCAGGACTGGCAGCTTAATGTTCCAGTGTTCCGATGATGCAGACGTGATTGAGGCAGAGGGGTGAAGGTTGGGGATTCGGGTGGCATTGCTAGTCAGGGAAAATGATACTACAGTGCTCAGGCAGGACAGATTAGAGGGCTTCTCTACCGAGGACATATGGGTGGAGCTAAGAAACAGGAAGGGTATGATCACATTAATAGGGTTGGATTATAGACCACCCAATAGTCAGCGAGAATTGGCGGAGCAAATCTTCAGAGAGTTAGCAGACGACTACAGGAAACATAAAATTGTGATAGTATGGGATTTTCATTTTCCACATAATGATTGGGACTCCCATGCTGTTAAAGATCTAAAGAGTTAATGTTTGTACTATGTGTTCAGGAAAGTATTCCAAATCAATTTGTACAGGTAGCGTCTCGAGAGGATGCAATATTAAATATCCTATTAGGAAACGAATTATGACAGGTGACGGAAGTGTTTGTAGGGGAAGACTTTGGTTTCAGTGATCATAACACCATGAGCTTCAACTTGATCATAGATGAATATAGATCTGGCTCTCGGCATGAATGTCTAAACTGGAAAAAGGCCAATTTTGAAGAAATAAGAAAGGATCTAAAAAGCATAGATTGGGATAGGTTGTTCAATGGCAAGGTTGTGATTGGTAAGTGGAAGACCTTCAAAGAAGAAATTTTGAGAGTGCAGAGTTTGTATATTCCTGTCAGGATTAAAGGCAAAGTGAATAAGAATACGGAACCTTAATTTTTGAATGATATTGGAACTCTGATAAAGAAGAAGAGAGCGATGTATAACACGGATAGGCAACAGGGAGAAAATAACGCACTTGAGGATTATAAAAAGTGCAAAAAATACTTAAGGCGAAATCACGAGGGCTAAAAGAAGACTCTGGTAACTTTGGCAGTCCAGTTAATCCGAAGAGTTTCTGCAGGTATATTATGAGCGAAAGGATAGTAAGGAATAAAGCTGGTCTTCTTGAAGATCAGAGTGGTCGGTTATTTATGGAACCAAAAGAAATGGGGAAAATCCTAAATGTTTTTTTTTTGCGTCTGTATCTACTAAGGAAGCTGGCATGGTGTGAATGGAAACAAGGCAAACAAGTAGTGAGATCACGGAACGTATACAGGTTGAACAGGGAGAAGTGTTTGTTATCTTCCGGCAAATCAGAGTAGATAAATCCCCAGGACCTGACAGGATAGTCCCTTGGACCTTGAAGGAGACTAGTGTTGAACTTGCAGGGACCCTGACAGATATATTTAAAATATCGGTATCTACGGGTGAGGTGCTGGAGGATTGGAGGACAGCTCATGTCGTTTCGTTGTTTAAAAAAGGCTCTAAATGTAATCCAAAGAATTATAGGCCAGTAGGTTTGCCTTCGGTAGTAGTTAAATTATTGGAAAGCGTACGCAGTGATAGGATCGAAAAGTATTCAGATGGACAGAGATTTATTAGCGAGAGTCAACATGACTTTGTGCGTGTTACGTCATGTTTAACAAATCTATTAGAGTTTTGATTGAAGGTGTTACAAGAAAAGTGGATGATCGGAAGGCAGTGGATGTTGTATACATGGGCTTCAGAAAGGCCTTTGACAAGGTCCCGCATGGGAGGTTAGTTAGAATGATTCAGTCGGTAGGTATACAGGGTGAGGTAGTAAATTGGATTAGACATTGGCTCAATGTGAGAAGCCAGAGAGTAGTAGTGGAGGATTGGTACTCTGAGTGGAGGTCTGACTAGTGGAGTGCCACAGGGATCAGTACTGGGTCCCCTGCTATTTGTTATCTATATCAATGATCTGGATGATAATTAGGTAGATTTGCTGATGAAACAAAGATTGGAGGTATAGTGGACAGTGAGGAAGGATTTCAAAGCTTTCAAAGGGATTTGGACCAGCTGGAAAAAAGGGATTAAACATGGCAGGTGGAGTTTTATGCAGAGAAGTGTGATGTATTGCACTTTGAAAGGAAGAAACAAGGAAGATACAGGGTAAATGACAGGGCACTGAGGATTGCTGTACTACATGGGGATCTGTGAATACAGATACAAAATTCCCTATAACTGGCGTCACAGGTATATAGGTAGTAAAGCGATCTTTTGGTAAATTGGCCTTTTCAATCAAAGTATTGAGTATAAGAGTTGGAATGTTAGCGTATAACAGGGAGGATGTTAATAAGGTTGAAAGAGTGCAGAGAGGTTTACAAGTATGTTGCCTAGACCTGAGAAACAGAGCTGCAGAGAAATTTTGAATAGGTTGGGAATTTATTTCCGAGACCGGAGAAGAATGAGGGGAGATTTGATTGAAGTTTATAAAAAATGATGTGTATAGATAGTGTGAGTGCAAGCACGTTTTTTCCACTGAGGCCGGGGGGTGGGGCGGGGGGGGGCGGGAAATTAAAACAGAGGACATGGGTTAAGGTTTAAGGAGGAAAAAGGTTAAAAGGAACATTGGGGAGTTGGGGCTTCTTCACACAGAGAGTGGTGGGAGTGTGGAATGAGCTGCCGGATGAAGTGGTAAATGCGGGCTCACTTTTAATGTTTAAGAAAATCTTGGACTGGTACATGGATGTGAGTTCTATACGGGGATGTGGCCCAGGTGCAGCTCAGCGGAACTAGGCAGAAAAATATTTCGGCACAGCCAAGAATGGCCAAAAGACCTGTTACATTTATGTAATGTTCTATGGTTTTGTGGTTCTTAATACTGGCAAGAATAATATAAGCCCTTTTCGCCATCCTATCAGAAACCTTAGCCATGAACAATGGCATTGGACATCAACACACCTTAGTGGCTTGGCTTCAATAGTGTGCTATCTTTGAGCATTTGACCTACCAAGGTCAACGTTTTACATCTGTCCGGTTTAAACTCCATTTGCCGTTTTTCCATCCCATATCCATGTCCTACGGAATCATTTGCAGGTCCTCCAAGCGATCAACAACACCCATCAACGTATCATCTACAAACATCCCAAACCACCCACCTACATTCTCATTCAGATCGTTTATATACATCACAGACATGAGAGATCTCACCCACATCCATAGATACAGGTCACTTCATTGGAGTAGAACAAGATTACACAATCACAGAATGCAGAATAAATTATCAAAACTACAGAGAAATTGCAGTGCAGGCAGATTATAAGGTTCAAGAGCCACGAAGAGGAAGATTTGAGGTCAAGGGTACATCTTATCGTTTTAGGGGTTAGTTCAATAGTGTGATTACTGTAGTGTAGAACCTGTCCTTGAGCCTCCTGATAAATGCAGTCGCTTTTTCTCTCGGATGTGAGGGTGCAGAAGGCAGAATGTCCGGGGACCTTTGATGACGCTGGGTGCTTTATCGAAACAGCACTATGTGTTGAAATATTTTATGGAGGGTAAGCTGGTTTCGGAGCTGAGCTCAGCTCTTTCCACAACGCTCTGCAGTTTCTTGCGGTCATGGGTGGAGCGGTGTATATATATTTTTAGTGAGAAACCTGGACGTTTCATGATAACAGGGTGAACCGGGAAGAAATAAAACATTTTTTTTTCACTTGGTATACTACTTTGTGCAAAGGTGTGTGTCCCAGGGGAATTTGGCTGTCCGGACAGATAGATATAATAGAATTTTGACAAATCCCGTATCAAGATCCCTGATGGTCGTTCACTCTGGAGGATGGGAGAGAGGAATGTAGAGATATTCAGTAAAGGAGTGGAGCGGTGAGAGACTGGGCAAAAGTGGGAAAGATAGGGAAAGTAGAAGAGAGACGGAGGAAGGAGATGACAGGTGGCGTGAGACCCAAGTAGATTTTTCGGGAAGATTTGACTGTGAAGGACAAGTCAGAAATTTACAGTTGATGTACCATACAAGGAATGAACAATGATATTCTCAAAGGCTCAGATGACAGACTGGTCTGGAGATGGAGTGGAACACAAGGAGATCTGTCCGACCAATTTGATTGTGCAGGACTGATCAGTCCGAGATGCGGGATGTAATGTACATAGAGATTAAAAAGCCCCCAAGTGGTATACCGCTCTCAGAGATGGTATGCGACGCAGGGAGGGATGGATGTTTAGAAACACGACCGGCTCGGGAATTGGAGACAAGGCTTAGGGTTTCAGTTCATTTCTCAGACTGGAAGCCCGTCACTAGCTTTGTTCACGGGTGATCGGTGATCTTTGTCAACTATATCGACCATTTATGCAATAAAATGTAGGTGAGCTTGCAGATGACATTAACACTGACGGCGTTTTAAACAGTGAAGACAGTTATCTCTTACAGTGGGATCTTGATTCGCCGGGGAACAGAAGCGCATGCAATTTACTTTCAGATATCGTATTAGGGAGGACTATGTTAAAGAACGGAAGGACCCAGGGCTACAAGTACACGGTTCCCTGAAACTCAAGTCATAGGTAGTTACATAGGTTGCAGAACAGAGGGAGCCTGAGGAACAGAGATCACACAGCGGAGTACAGAAACAGGCCTACAATGTTGTCCCGAATGCATTCCCTCGGGTATTAGATACTTCAACTTTGGTAAAAGGTCCTGTCTGTCTACCCAGTCTGTGTCTCTTGTGATCATTGAATCGTCTGTTGGATCGCCTGTTCAGCATCTCCGGAGGGGATCCAAGGCCTTGTAATCCTTCCAATAATGTTGTGATCAGAACTGTATACAATACGCCGGATGCAGCCTAATCAGACATTTTGATAGAGTTGCAACATAACTACCTGACATTTGAGCTCAGTGCTCCCATTGATAACGTCAAGCGTGTTATATGCCTGCTTAACCACGGAAAATGACATTGGACCCCGATCTTCCTCTGCAAATCAACACTGTTTATGGTTTTGGTGTTAAGGATGCGCTGTTTCTGAACATTTGACCCAGCAAGGTGCAACATGTCACATTTGTCCGTGTGAAACTCCATCTGTCGTTTCTCTAACCCAGATCTGTAACTGATCCATATCCCACTGAATTCGTTTCAGGTCTTCTACACGATCCACACCACCACCCATCGTCGTATCATCTGCAGACGTACCAAAGCACTCATCTAAACTGTCATCCGGGTCATTCACATACATGAGAGATATGTTGAACAATTGGAGCGTCTGGACTTGTATACACTGGAATTCAAAAGGACATGAGGGGATCTGATTGAAACGTAAAAGATTATTACACGATTGGACACGCAAGAGGCAGGAAAACTGTTCCCGATGTTGGGAGAGTCCAGAACCAGAAGCCACAGTTTAAGAATCAGGGGAAGGCCATGTAGAACAGAGTTGAGGATAAACCTTTTCACCCAGAGAGTTGTGGATCTGTGGAATGCTCTGCCTCAGAAGGCAGTGAAGGCCAATTCTCTGGATGCTTTCAAGAAATAGATAGATGGACCTAAAGATGGCAGAATCAATGGATATGGGGGAAAGGCAGGAACGGGGTACTGCTTGTGGATGATCAGCCATGATCACATTGAATGGCGCTGCAGGCTCAAAGGGCCGAATGGCCTACAGCTGCACCTATAGTTCATTGTCTATTGAGAGGTGCCAGTTACATCCAGAGATACCGATCACTTCATGGCAGTGGCGCAGAATAAATCAATCACAGAATGCAGAATAGAGTGTCACAGTCACAGAGAAAGTGCAGTGCAGGCAGAGAATGGGCAACGGCAAAGGGGAAGCAGATTGCGAGATCAAGAGTACACTTATCATGGTAGAGGATGGTTCAATAGTCTGATGCCGCTGGGGTAGAAGCTGTCCGCCAGCCGAGTGAGACATGCCTTCGCATCTTCTCTCCGATGGGAAGGTGCAGAAGACTGAATGGCCGGCGTGACTGGAGGTGGTTCTGTGATGCTGCTGGCTGCTTCATCGAGGCGCCAGGAACTGGGGACGGAGTTCATGGAAGGGACGCTGGTTTCCGAGATAGGCTCAGCTCTTTCCACAGCGCTCAGCAGTTACTTGCGGTCACGGGTGAAGCAGTTTCAACATTGTGAGTGAGGAACAAAGCTCAGCAGTTACTTGCGGTCACGGGTGATGCAGTTTATATATTGTGAGCGAGGAACCAGGGCGGTTCATGACAACAGGGAAGTAGACTTGATGAGTCGGGAATTCAATAAGGCATTTAACATTTCCACTTAGTGGGTTACTCCGTAGAATGGTGAGGTCACAGCAAAATTTGACTGACTGATTTGTGAGCAATTGCAGAGATAATGTAGGCTGACTAACAAGTTCCAAGATTGAATATCGCACTGGAAGGAGGAAGAAAAGAACATAGGGAGGGAAACCGAAGCAATGGAGCAATGGGACTCTGGACGTTAGTGTACGACAAAGGGAGGGATGGCCGAATGGACATACTATTGGCTCAGCGTTGGAGCAAAGGTTAAGGGTTGAAGTTCGTTTCTCAGACTGGAGCCCGGACACTAGCCGTGTTCACACGAATTCGCGGGTGGGACGGCGGATCTTTGTCAACTATATCGACCACTTGTAACAGATCACACAAGACTCGTTTGATAAGATCGTAGATGAGGTAGTAAACAGAAAAGACAGTTATCTCTAACAGCATGATCTCGATTAGCTGTAAAATTGGGCAGAGAAGCAGCAAATGCAATCTATTTCGGATGAGTGCGAGCTATAGTATTTTAGGATAACAAGCCAGGATGGGACATTTACAGTGAAGAGAGGGAACCCTGGGGAGTGCTATAGAATAAATAGACACAGGGGGTATGGGAAAAAGGTTCCCAGAAATTGAAGTCAGATTTAGATAGGGCGGTGAAGATTTCATCTTCATCAACTGAGTGCAGGAGTCGCGAGAATCACTGTTCAGTTGTACAGGACGGAGGGTAGACCGCCTTTGGTGTTTGGTTTTCGTCCACCTGCTCCGGGTGAAGTGCCACTCAGCAGCAAAGATTGCAGAGGGAGCTCTGCGGCGATATTGCCGAGACTCGAGATACTGAGTTGTGGAGATAAGTCAGGCAGGTTAGGATTTCATACCATGGCGTTCATGGGTGACCTTACAGAGGTTTCTAAAATCACGTTGGGTACAGAGAGTGGTGAATCTGTGGAATTCTCTGCCACAGGAAAGAGTTGCGGCCGGTTCATTGGCTATGTTTAAGAGGAAGTTAGATATGGCCATTGTGGCTAAAGGGATCAGGGGGTATGGAGAGAAGGCAGGTAATGGGTGCTGATTTGGATGATCAGCCATCATCATACTGAATGTCGGTGCAAGCTCGAAGGGCCGAATGGCCTAGTCCTGCACCTATTTTCTATGCTTCTATGTATCTATGAATGTGCAGTGTCATTTTCTATAGACTTGGAGAATCGAGGATCAGAGCGCACAGTTCTGAGTTGACAGCAGAAGGAGATTTAACTGTCACCAGAGTGACATCTTGTTTAATCAGACGGTGCTCCGTCTGTGGATGGAACTGCCAGAGAAATGGCTTACGCAGATGCATTAGCAGTTCACCCCTTCAGAATTACGTCATCAATGTGAACACTGACCTGCCTGAGCAGTCACTGGCGCTTCTCCTGGTCCCGACGCAATAGGAGGATCTTCATCCTTAGAGGTGACAAGTTCATTTTGGCGAAATTTCAGCTGAGAGTAAGTGGGGTCCGGACCAACTGGAAGAAAATGTGAGAGAGAGAGAAATATAAAAGCGCAAGGGGCTGGTAGAGAATGGGGGGGGGGGTGTGGAGGAGTGAGAGACAGGGAGAAAATATGATGGAGATGAGGAAGTGATTAGCGAAACACGTGAAGTCAGAACATCAGAGAGAGGAATGGACAGAGAGATGAAATAGAGCGAAAGATGAAGACGTACAAGAGATATACAATTGGCTCGCTGCGAAGAGCAAAGGTTTAATGTTGCTGATCCTTTCTCAGACAGGGGACACGTCACTAGCAGATGCAAATGCTATTTAAATCGGATGTGCGACGTATCGTATTTCTGTAAGACAGTCCAGGGTTGAACGTTCACAACGATCCGGAGGAACACTGAGGAGTGTTGGAAAACAGATGGAACAGCGGTGCAAGAACACGGTTCCCAGAAAGTGAAGTCACAGATAGACAGGGTGTTGAAGAATGCGTCTGAACTCAGGCCTTCATTAGAATGTCACTGAGTACAGCGGTTAGCTGGTCATGTTGCAGTTGTACAGGACCTCGGTGAGTTCGCAAGTGGAGTATGGTGTACAATGTTGGTCGTCAAGACAAGTCAAGTTAGTTTTTTGTCATTTCGACTGTAAGAGCTGGTACAGAACATAGGGAAAATGAGACACGTTTTCAGGACCATGGTGTTACATGGCACAGTACAAAACTAGTTTGAACTAGGTAAAGACAACACAGAGAGAAAGAAATACACAATGTCTACACTAGACTACAGACCTACCCAGGACTGCAAAAAGTGCACAAAACAGTTCAGGCATAAATATTAAACAGGACAATAGGGCAAGGTGTCTGTCCAGGCTCTGGGTATTGAGGTGTCTGATAGCCTGGGGGAAGAAACTGTTACAAAGTCTGGTCGTGAGAGCCCGAATGCTTCGGTGCCTTTTCCCAGACGGCAGGAGGGGGAAGAGTTTGTACGAGGGGTGTGTGGGGTCCTTCATCATACTGTTTGCTTTGCGGATCCGTTCTCGGAAAGATGTCATGGAACTTTAAATGAGTGAGCGGGGAGAATTACAATGACGTTGCAGGGGGGAGATTTACGACGACATTGCCGGGACTCCGGGGACTGAGTTAGGGAAAGAGGTTAGGTTGATTCCGTCTTTATTTCTTGTAACGCAGGGATGACCTTTCAGGGGTATATAAAGCACAGACAGAGTGAATGGGCGCTATTACTTCCCTAGACCTGGACAGTCGATGAACAGAGCGCACAGGTATAAGGGGAGAGGGGAAAAAGGTTCAGCTGGTGAGCCGGTTGGAAACCCTTTGTTACCCAGATGGTGGTCAGTCTGTGGAACGAGCTGCCAGGGAATTGGTGGAGACGAATACATTACACACTTGGGCATTTGGGAGTATTATGACATCTGAGCCCTCCAGAATGACGTCGTTGTTGCATCACTGACCTGTTTGTATATTGATGAGGTGTTCGTCTTTGCGAATGTTTAGCTCGGTGTAGGTGGATGTCAGATGGTCTGCGAGAGAGAGGTAGACAAGGAAGAGTGAGCGCGGTAGAGAATCGGGGAAAGTGAGGAGCAGAGGGAAGGGAAAAGAGTACAGAGAGGGGAGAAATGGTTTGGGGACAGCGAGAGGGTGAAGGGAGAGCGGCAAGAGAGGGAAGCGAGACAGGGAGTACAACGACAGAGAGGCTGGAATTTGGATGGATTGTTTGAGGGAGGGGTGATCGACGAGGGGCGATGTGCGGAAAAAGGAAGAGAATGGGCGACAGAGAACGGGAAGAGAGAGGCGATGAAGCGAGGTGGAGCGAGGTCGTACGGGCCGACTGTATGATAAAGAGACGACGGAGAGGGGTGAGTGAGTTGAAAGTGAAGGGTGGAGAAATGTTGGAGAGAAAGGGTAGAGACAAACGCAGTGAGAGAGTGATAGAAAGAGTGCAGAAGGGAAAGTGAGTGTGGCAGACCGGGGGACAGTGACAGAGGGGAGAGGATTGCGAAGTGCGAAATGAGAAAGGGAAGAGATAATGGGGAAGAAGTAGAGAGAGGCTGGGAGATAGTTAGAGAACGGACAGACTAATCGCGCGTGAGGGAGTCAAGAGAGGAGGGAAAGAGGGAAGGAAAGGGAGAGAGTTGGAGAGAGAATAGTGGGGCTGATAGCGTAATAGGATTGGGAGAGGGAGTAGGGAGGAGAAAGGTTGAAGGTGGGACAGAGAGGGGAGGGGTTTTAGAGGGGAGCGAGACGGAGAACAGCATGGGGAGAAGGGAGAGAGGGGAATAGAGCGGGTGATGAGGGACAAGAGGCTGAGGGCAAGTGGGGAGAGGATGAGATGGGAAAAGAGGGATAGAGGGGAGAAGGAAAGGATTAGAAAAGTGAGCGTGAGAGAGAAAGGGGAACAGATAAGGCTTGTTCAGAGAGAGAAGGGACAGGAGAGCGAAGGTGCAAGAAGGGATTAAAATAAACTTTAGATTGATCCTCATCAACGCATCTCTCATTGTCCTCTCTAATCACCACCCCTCACACGGCTCCCCTTATTCACCTGCCATCCCACAGCGCTCCCTCATTTCGCCCTCTCAGCACTCCCCCCTCAGTCAAACTTCCACCACACGGCCCCGACCACGACACTTCCACAAAGCCTCCCCTCCCATGGCGTTCCGTCATCCCACGCCAGTCTGTCTACATCCCATTCCACAATGCTACCTCTATACCGCCCTCCTATGCCGGTCACTCCACGCCCCTCTTCCCAAAGAGCGTCATGGTCACTGACTCCCCCAACCCCTCACAATGCCCCCTCCTAGTCGCCACCTCTGCGCGTTCTTTCCGACATAATCTCAAACAGGGGATCATTCGGTTAGCTGTAAGTTGTCCTGAGGTCTCGACAGGAATGGACACATTGCATGACCACAGTCAAGGCAACAAAGATGAAACTGGCCTCCATCTCTCCGGACCTGAGGCACAGAAAGGGTCTTGACATTAGGCTCCACGTACGATACATCAGGTTGAGCTGGGAGCAAAACACTGAGGTTCAGAAATTAGCTGAGTTTACTTCATCATCGACCAGCACGCACACCCGGGATCACCAGGCTACCCCGTCACACACTCCCGGGGTCAAACAGAGTGAATCTCCCACTGCAGTGTCTCACAGTCCTGGGCTCCTACACAGAGTGAAGCTCCCTCCCCACTGTGCCGTCACCAAACTCCTGTGGTGAAACGCAGAGTGAGTTTCCATCCGCACTGTCAAACACACGCTGTCAGAGTCAGACTGGGATTGAAACTCCCTCCCTCCGACTTTCTGTCCCACTCACCTCGGGAAGGAGCCCGTGAGTCATTTTTCGTGGGTTTCATATTCTTGTAAGGCTCGCTGCCGTCCATCCTGTCAAGGATACTCTGCGTCTCTGAGCTCAGGAAGGAGAAGTAACCGTTGTCAGAGGAAGCCCGTGTTGACAAGAGAGTCAGACCGACACCAAAAACTCGAGATGAGCAGCTGATGAAACGAACCGAGGGGGGTGGGGAGAGTTGCCGTGGAGAGGGATTCAGAGTGTGCGAGAGGTTGGCCCACAGAGATAAGATTGGCGGTGATAAGAGTAGTGAGAGTGGGGAGAAAGAGGGGGAGGGAGTGAGGAGGAGATAGTGTGTGGGCGGAGAGTGGGTGGCAGTGAACTGAGTGGGTGGAGGGGTGGAGAGAAGATGCGAGTGATGGGGGGAGGTGGGTGTGAAGGGAAAACAAGCGTGATGGATTTGGGAAAACGGGAGGGGATGAAGACGTTGGGTAGAGAAATAGAGGGGTTGGTGTGGGCGCGTTTAACGTGAGGAAAAGAGACAGAATGGGAGGAGCGGAGAGGAGAATACGAAGCAGAGAGGGTGGTACAGTGAAGAAAGAGGAGTGAAGGAAAGGGAGAGATGCGGGAAAAGGAATGAAGACGATGGATGGCCAGAATAATCGAATGGGGAGAGAGACGAAAGGAATGGACGGGTCGAAGTGGAGAAGGAGGACGGATGGAAAGAAAGACGAAGTGACGTGGTACCCACATACAGAGCCTCTATTGTTCTGGAGATTTACATACCCCGGTTTGTTCCTGGTTTGCGCGACAGACACTCCCACTGCTCCTGCTCATCGCCGGGGCTTCAGACGGTCTGTCTGCGAGAAACCACGGCCCAAGGACAAACACCCAAAACCCGCCGATGTGAGTGAGCCCCCTCCCTCCGAGTAAAGTGAACAGCGGACCTCGAAACTCGTGCCGCTCACAGGGTTTCCTCTACTTCCCCTTCCAGTAGGGCACTCTATCTTCCCTGCTGTATCCCATTTCTCTCTCTCTCTCTCTCTCTCTCTCTCTCTCTCTCTCTCTCTCTCTCTCTCTCTCTCTCTCTCTCTCTCTCTCTCTCTCTCTTTCACTCTTACCACTTTGCCTCTATCAATCCTCTCAACTTAACCCATTCCCCCATCTGCCTGCCCCTCTCTCTTCTTCCTCTCCACCAACAACACCAGTGTCACCCCGATCTGGAGATAACCACCTGCCCAACCACCCTTGCACCCCGACCACAGCTCCCCACATTTTCCCCGTCCCTTCAGCCTTTCCGAGGGGATGGTGTTTGGGAATTTTGGAACGTTTAGCTCAGGACTTCCAACCGCTTCTCAGAAACTCTCTCCCTTCTTCCAATTGCCTGACCTCGCCCTCCCCTCATTCGCCCGCTATCCCTTCCTCCCCTCTTTACCCCTCCGCCCAATCCTCCCCCTTCTCTTGCACCACGTCTTTACTCATTCCCTTTTACCTCTCCCCGCCACATTCGTCTGCCACACTCCCTCCCGTTCTTTCCTCTCCCAACATCGCCCGTATCTGCAATTTCTCACCTCTATGCCTTCCTTCCCTCTCCAATGGTCAGGGAGCTGCGGGAATGATTCATGACTGTGGCGGGAGGTGACTGATCCCGTGACATCATTCATCCCTCCCACTCGCTCACCCTCACTTGCTTTCACCTTCCCTTCTCTCTCCTCCATCTTCAAAATCTGCTTTGTCCCCTCCTTGCTCCTCCCTTGCCTCAGTCCCATTGATGTCCACTCGCACATCTGTCTCCCTCCTTCTCGCCCCACCACTCTCCTCCATTTCTACCACATCCTGCTCCCCTGGTTTTTCCCTACCCCACACTTCCGGCCTCTCTCTCCACCCTCCCACTATTGTTCCTGCCCTCTATCCCTCCCTCTCAGTATCCGCTTTTCCACTCCCCACGATCCTCTCTCCCTCTTCAATTTTTCACTCCTGCTGAACCTCAACCTCCCTCACTACTCCAGCGCTACCTTACGTCACCTCTTTCACTCATCTCCCTTTCCCTATCCTCCCATTTCCGCTTCCTTCCACTATCAATATCAAAGTTAAGGTGAATTTCCGATTGTCCTCTGCTGTTCCTTGTGGACAGGCGAGGAGAGCAAGGGAAAGAGTGGAGAGTTTTGCAATAGAGGGACGAATAGTTGTGCAGAGGATGAGTGAATAGAGAGAGGAGGAGGGAGGGACATGCAAGCGATATGTAACGGAGGTAGGTTCATGGGAGTGAAGTGGAAGGAGCAGAGGAGTGGGAGGGAATGAGTGTTTTGAGAGGGGGAGGCAAACGGCATCGGGACAGAAGGAGACAAGAACCGGTGGGGGGGAGTGGGTAGGGATTGTTGTCGTGTTATCGTGCGGACAGGTTGGAGCCTCGGATCACCATTAGGAGTGGAGTAGAGGGTGCAGGTGGGGCTGTACAATTTAGGCAAGAATATCTTTCCACCCTAGCTCGTGGGTCCTTCGCTCAGAAGGAGGAGATTCTCAAAGAGAAGTTAGAGACAGGCGGGGTAGAGTGGTGCAAGGGGGACGTAGGAGGTGAGGAGTTTTGACGGGTCTCAGACTGTGGGTCTCTGCCTCTCTGTGAAGGCTCGGAAAATCCGAATAGAAACATCCCGGCGGATAGCGGCGCACGACAAAGGTGAGGGATAGAGTGGAATCCACTCCACCTCCCTCTCCTACTAACTACATCTACACCGTCTGCCCGACTTTTCCTCCACCCTCGCTCTCTCACTCTCCTCTTGACTTAACTCCTCAGAATGTTTTCCCACTCTGCCTGCCACTCCCTCTCCTATCCCTTCAATCTCACGGTTACTCCCCTCTCCATCCTCGCTCTCCTTCCCTGCCCGCCAGCCACGGATTCACTATCCGTTTCACTTCCTCTCTCTCCCCCACAGGTACATCTGCATCTGTCACACACCCTCCCTCTACAACCGCCTCTAACTTTCTCTGCCCCCTCCATATTACCCCTCTCGCCGTCATCACCGTCCCTATCGCCTCCTTTCTCCCTCTACGTCCACCCGTCGTCATCTCTCTCCCCATATTCCCCTCTCTCCCGACTCTCTATTACGCCGCTTTCCCCCTCTCTAACACTGTCCATGGGCCCTTTCCCACTCCCTCTCTCTCCCACACTCTTCCTCTCCCCAAACGCCATCCCATCCTCTCCACTTCCTTTCATCTCTCTACTCCCTCTCCCACTCTCACTTTCTCAGGTTCCCTGCCTTCCCTCTCAATATGAGACTGTTTCTCTCGGTATAAACATATTTTGCGATTCGTCACTAAACCCCCTCTGTATCCTCCATGAAAATCCCAAACCTGCTCCAATTTCGCTCCTCTGTCCTGCTCGCTTCCGGACACTACACACTCCCTCCCCATCCCTATCTTTCTCACTGTGCTCTTCACTCAGCCCTCTCTTTCACTCTCCCTTCTACCTTTCTCCACCACCCTCACTCTCATACTTTCTCTCTTCCCAATCTCTCCCGCCCGCACTGAACGCGCACCTGACCCGTTTCCTGGGAAGGCGCCACCGCTGCAGAGGTACGTCCCCGTCACCATGTTTATCATCGCCGTCGGGATCGTTCTCACTCTCCACTGTAAGTCAGATGCGCGGGGAAAGGAGAACGTATCTTTGGAAATGATGGACGTGTACAGGGGGTGCAGCTGGGGATTGTCCGGACCGGCGGGGAGAGAGAGAGAGTGCGCTAGAAAGTGGCACTGACTGCCGGTGTCAGACACACAGAGTGAATCACCCTCCACGCCGTCCCATCACACTCTACCGGGATCAGACACAGAGTGAATCTCCCTCCGCATCGTCCCATCACACACTACCGGGATCAGGCACAGAGTGAAACTCCCTAAGCTTTGTCCCATCACACATTCCCGTGGACAGACACAGACAGAAGCTCTGTCCACACCGTCCCACCACACACTCCCAGGGTCAGGCACAGATTGATACTCCCTAAGCATTGTCCTATCACATACTAAGTGAGTCAGAAGCAGAGAGAAGCTTCCTCTCTGCCCGCTCTCAGCAATCAACAGAGCTTCGGCCTTCCTGTGGTCTTGAATTCTGTCTCTGCCTCACAGATAATATGTGTGTGTCACCAACTGTCGAGCAGGGGGTTGGGGTATGTAGAGGAGGAGAGGGGAGGGCAGGGAAGCGTTGTTGAATTTTCAGTCACTTGTCGGGAGTGATGAGGAACCACACGACCGGTCTGCCCACACGAAGCGGTAGGGAGGCTCAACACCAAGAGATCTATACCCGGTGGAAGGGCAGCATGATAACACCAGACGATGACACTCCCCCACTGTTGTGTAAAACAGACAGAGAGGCGTTTGAGGCTGGCTGACGGAGCCGTGGTGCAGTAAGAGAAGAGGCGCGTTTCGGGGAATAAGCATCTGGAAGGGAGTGGGTGACAGAGAAATACAGGGCTGTAGGTGATACAGGGGCTGGCGGAGACAGGGAGGGGTGACTTTAAGGGATAAGGTGACGGAGATGGGGAGGACTGTAGAGGAGGGCGGAGTTTTCGAGACAACCCTCAATCTCCCTATGCTTCAGTCGGAATTTCCCACCTGCTTCAAAAGCGGACAATCACACCGGTGCCCGGGAAGTGTAGGGAGAGCTGTCTCAACAACAATCGCCCAGTGACACTCACAGATACTGTAATTGAATTTTTAGAGAGGCTGGTCAGACCGAAAGTCAACCCCTTCTCCAGCAAGGACAAGGCCGCTATATTTTGACGAACTCCACTATCGGTCTACTGCGGATACAATCTCATTTGCTCTCCACTGGACCCTAGACCACCTGGCCAATACAACACCAATGTCAGGCTGCTGTTGACTTGAAAAAGCTCGGCGTTCAGCACAATCCTCCCCTCAGATCCTGGGCCAGTGAACCTCCCTCTGTAACTGGGTGATGGACATCCTCATCGGGAAACGCCAGTCTGCGCAAATGGGCAGTGACGTCACCGATCGACAGGTCGGGTCGAGGAAGCAGAGAGGCTACAGAAGGGTTCAAAGAGATTGAGCGAAGGGGCAAAGAAGCGACGGGTGGATCACAGTCGGGATGTGTATGACCATGCCTTTTGGTCGAAGAAGTAAAGGCACAGACTGTTTAATAAATGGTGAAAAAATTCAAACATCTGATGTGCAAAGGTATCTGATAGACATCTTGCAGGATTCCCTAAAGGATCATTTCCAGGTGGAGTCGCAGGCGAGGAAGCCAAATACTATGTTCGCATTCTTGTCGAGAATATTAGAATCTGAACACAAGGATGTAGCGTTGAGACTTTGTAAAGCACTGGTGAGACCTCAGTTGGAAAATTGTGAGCGGTTCCGGGTCCATTATCTGCACCGGCCAGATGAGCTTGCATTGCAAAGGGTTGAAAGTAAGATCACGGGAATGATTCTGGGATCGAAACGCTTATCAGATCTGGAGCGTTTGATGGCTGGAACTCAGAAGAATGAGGGGGCGGCGGGGAGAGGGTTGTTGTTGAAATCGATCGAATGATCAAAGGCTTCGACAGAGTAGATGTAGAGAGAAGGTTCTCCGTGGCGAGACCGGTGGAGCCACATCGCAATGGAGATCCGTCTTTGAGAACGGAGACTGGGAGGAATGTCTGGTAAATCTGTGGAATGGATTACACAGCCGGCTGTGGAAGCCGACAGTAGGGGTATTGAAGTCAGAGGTTGATAGATTCTTGATTACACAGGGCATGAAGGAATACGGTGAAATGGCAGGAGATTGTGGCTGAGAGGGACCTGGATCAGACATGATGAAATGTCACAGCAGACTCGAGGGCCTAATTCTGCTCCGATATCTCATGGTCTGATTTTTGGTTCCTGTGTTGCCGGGTGTCAGCGTCTCGGTGGATCTGTCCTGGGACCAACACATTCATGCAAACACGGAGAAGGTGTCATGTTCCCGACTGTACAGCGCCAGGCTTCCAAATCCGGCACGCCCATTCCCCAAAATGTGATGAGATGTCACTTTCCCTTTAAGGCTCAGGCTGACAATTATTGCCCCTCAACATTGCTTCATGGAAAGTCTGTCTTTAACGTCCGCGTGCGGAGCACTCAGTGCTCAAAGGTAGGAGATCCATTTCAAGAACTTTTCTTTGTAACAGAAACTTTAGATGCCTTTACTGTCGTCCTGTTTATTTCGAGTCTGAGTTTCAGTGTATTCCAGACCACACTCTACACTTCCCATCACCACCATAGATCTCTCGTTGCAGAAGGAATTACAAAGTGAGCAGTTTAAGAGGATTCAGTCATTCATTGAAGACCAAGAAGCGATCGCTGGGAATTATTGCACCGCCGCCTGGTGTCGAGGCTACAACGCAACAAGGTAGCCAGAGGTGTCAGAGGGGTGGTGATCAACCAGCTCCATGACGGGCACAGCCTTCCGCAGCATCGAGGACATCGTCAAGATGCGATGCCTCGACAAGGCGGCATCCATCACTGAGGCCTCTCACCCAGGGAAATGCACCCTGTTCATTTCTACCATTGGGGCAGAGGCACAGGAAAAATAAAGCTCAATGATTCAGGAACACCTTCTGCCCTTCCTGTATTCTACTTTTTAATGTATGAGCACCGCCTCGACATTTTTGCAGTATTTATTATCTTTTTGCATCTTACATTAATTTCGCATTATTGCGACATACTAATCATGCAAAGATACAAAGCTCAGGGCGGAAACGACACAGATAATGAGTCAGGTGGAAAACATCCTTTTCAGTCTGATACTGGGAGCGGCGTCAAGAATGTGTGGGAAGACAGAATGGGGATGAGATAGAAGGAGAAGGCAGGGGTGGAGATATGAGAAAGCGAGTTTGGATGTAAGAGTGGAAAGAGAGAGCGAGATGCCGAGTTACAGTGCCACAGGTAGAGAGAGAGAGTAACAGGGCAGGGCCGACGGGAAGAGAGGATGGGTTTGTCAAAGTCTGGGAGAGAGATAGAAATAGGGTAAGAGAATGATGTCACTAGATTTAAGTCCCCTCCATGGCATTTCGACAGAGAACCCGGATCTTTTCAGGAATATCCGGGAACAAAGATGCAGGCTTCTCACAGATGAAACGGTGCTGATCATTTGTGCAACTGCCAAGCCAACTGGATTTACATTCACTGCATTCGAACTTTCCAGAGGTCACCTTGTACACGACGTTAGAGGCCACTTTCCTATTAAGGAAGGGTAAAGAGTTTCAAAAGGGAGAAGACAACTCTAGCAGGCTGTCCTGTGATTGTCCCGAAAATACTCCCACTGACTCATTTTCGCCTCACCGACCGGTGTCGGTCCACAAAAGATTCCCACTGACCATTTCTCTCCCCACGCACCTGTTTCAGTTTCCAAAATACTCCAACTGACCCATTCTCCGCAACCCTATGTCAGTCCCCGATTAATCCCTTGTCCAACGCTCTACACACAGAGCTGTTTAAGTCCCCCAAAATAACTCCACGATCACACCTTCTCCCCAGCGCACCCTGTCAGTCCTCAAATTACTCCCAGAGCCTCAGCCTCTCCCCACCACCCCGGGTCCGCCCCGAAGATACTCCCATAGCCCCACTCTCTACCCACTGAACCGTGTCAGTCCCCAAACTAATCCTACTGCTCCACTCTCCATACAGCCCTGTCTCATTTCCAAAAATACTCCCAGTGACGCACTCCCTTTCCAAAGGACGTGTGTCTGTCCCGAAAATACTTAAACTTCCTATTTTCACCCACCAGACCCGTACCTGTCCCTAATATGATCCCACTGTCAAACCTTCTCCCGACAAGACCTGTGTCAATCACCAAAACACTCTCACTTCCCATCTCTTCCGACAGTCAGTCTGCCCACAGAATAAACCCTCTGTCCGCCCTCTAACAAGAAGCCCGTGTCGATTCCCAAAGTAATCGTATTGTCTAATTGCATCCCACAGACCCGTGTTAGTCCCAGATTAAACGCTCTATCCCAGTCTCCCTCCACATCGTCCGTCCCCAAATACTCTCACCGACGCATTTTCTCCCTACAGACCTACATCAGTCTCCGAATTACTCCCCCTTCCAACTTTCCTCCCACCGACAGCGTCGGTCAACAAATCAATCGCACTGCCCAGTCTCTTCCTCCGGGGATGCCAGGCCAGAGAATACTCCCACTGCCTTCCCCTCTGCCGTCAGGCCTGTTTCTATCCCCGAAGTATCCCCAAAGACCCAACACCCACCATTGAATTGTAATAGCCCCCAATAGCTCTCCGTTCCCCACCTACCCCACAGACGTGTGTCTGGCCCCAAAATTAATTCCACTGCACAATCTCACTAGGAACACCGACATGACCCCAAATCTCACCCCGCTTTGCATGTTCCAATCCAGTATGAACTGTCTTCACCGAGGACAGCGTTGTTAACAAACTTCTGTGAAATTAAATTGCTATCATTAATGACTGGAATCGAGCACAATTTAAGGACCGTCACTCTTTGTGTGTCGACGGTAATGTGTGATGGGACGGTGTGGAGGGCTATTCACTCTGTCCCCGATCCCGGGACTGTGTGAAAGGGACGGTGTGCAGGGAGATTCACTCTGTGTCTGACCCCGGGAGTGTGTGATGGGACGGTGTGGAGGGATATTGCCTCTGTGTCTGACCCCGGGAGTGTTTGATGGGGCGATGCGAAGGGATATTCACGCTGTGCCTGACCCCGGGACCGCGTGTTGGGACAGTGTGGAGGGAGATTCCCTCAGTGCCTGAACCCGGGAGTGTGTGATGGGACGGTTTGCAGGGAGATTCATTCTGTGTCTGACCCCGTGAGTGTGTGATGGGACGGCGTGGATGGATATTCACTGTGTGCCTGACCCCCGGAGAAGATAATTGAGCGATGTGGAGGGAACTTAGCTTTGTCTACAGTTGAAATGTGTGATGGGACGTTGTGGAGAGAGTTTCATTCTATATCTGACCCCGGGAATTTATGATTGTACGGTGTGCAAGGAGCTTCACACTGATGTAGATATATCTTCCTTCCAACTGACACATACCTCTTCCTCGTTTGTATTTATTTCAAGAAACTTTGATTCAGAGATAGAACAGAGCTGCTTCGCCCCCTCGTAAGAACTTTCAAACGTGGAAATGAAATAACACAGGTCTTCATTTCTGATCCAGTCTTTGGAACACGCTTTCTCTGGAAATCAGGAACATGGAAGTGAATCTCACTCCTATTGTCCATTACGTCCGCTGAGAGTCAGATACAGAAAGTGCATCACTCCACACCATCCCATCTCATAACCGTAGGCTCCGAAACAGAGTGAATCTCCCTCCATACCATCCCTGACACACTCAAGTGTTCAGGCATCTGCTGCGCATCGTCCTATCACACACATACACCGGTTTCAGACACAGAGCGCAACACCCCTGTCACCGTCCCATCTCACACTCCCGTGGTTAGACAGAGTGCAACTGCCTCGTCACCGTCCCATCACGCCTTCCCGCGGACACACAGAGTAAAGCTTCCTGCACACCTCCCATCAGAGACACCCGTGGTCACATAGACTGAAGCTCCCTCCACACCGTTCAATTATAGACTGTCGGGTGGGCCACAGACCGAATTTCTATCGACACTGTCCAACACACATACTTCTGGTCAGACAGAGAGCGCAGGTTCTAACAGAAACACCCGGTGTCAAACGCAGAGTGACACTCTCTATGCAGCAATGCCAAACGCTGTGAGAAGCTACTTCTGTGGCGCTGTATCATGCACTCCCGGGTACAGACACTAGGTGGCACTCCCTCCACACTGTCCATGCACTCCCGGAGGTGGACGATGGGTGTCGTTCCACCCACGCCGTCTCATCACATACACCCGGAGTCACACTGTGAGTGTCTCTCCAATCGCACCTTCTCGTTGCACATTCCCGAGATCGGCCACAGAGTATACGAGCGGGAGAATGGCGGATGTTCTCTCACCTTTTCTGCTGCTCAGCATCTGGCAGATTTCTTCCTTGGTTTCGTTGAGAGTTCTACACTTCAGTTTGAGGTGACTGAAGTTGTGACGGAGATCGGTTTGCGTTTGATGCTGATCAGAGAGATCGGTGCTCATGATCGAGAGGTTGCTTTCCAGGACGAACAATTTGTTTTCAAGGATGGAGATGTTTCTTTCGAGGATAAACAATTTGTGTTCGAGGATGGAGACGTTGTTGCTTGGGACGGAAACGTTCTTTAGACAGGTGCTCTGGGAGAGTTCAAAGCCGGAATTCTCTGATGTCATGGATTCCAGGGTTGAGTTCGGTTCGTGGATTTGTACTGGACACTGGCACTGGGTCCTGTTCATCTCCTGATGTTGCTCCCAAAGTCTCAGGTACTTTTGGTCAGAGGCGAGCAGAGACTGACGGATCTGTAACACTGAGAGAAATGGTGAGGTATGTGTCTGTGTCACGGCAATTCGCGGGTCGGTCGTACAGTGAGGGGAGTGTGGGTATCGCGTTGTGGGTTGTGTCCATGTCTTTGTCAGTGACGTGTCGATGTCACGCTGAGGGCAGTGTCCGTGTCTTGCAGAGGGGTGTGTCCTCGGTATGGAAAGGAGCGTGTCAGTGTCACAGTAAAGACTGTTTCCGTGTTCCTGTGAGGGGTGTGCTATTGTCACGGTGAGAGGTGACTGTCGTCACTGATGTGATGGTGAAGGACGTGTTGGTGTCACAGTGAAGTAGGTGTAAGTGTCACGCTGAGAGATCTGTCGGTGCCTGAAGCGTTGTTGCAGGGGCCGATGTTTAGATCTCTTTAACAGCTGGATTATTAATGAACCGCAGCACCCCGGGTTTGTCCAGCACTCTCACACTGGATCTCTCACATAACGGCCGCCCCGGTTAACTCTATCTACTCTTTGTTAGCCATCGCAAATTGCCTAATGACGGAAGACTGCAAAGAAATCGCAAAGGGTCCGCCCACTTGTTAAACCTCTTGATGGCTCTCCTCAAAACAAGCGACTGCTCGCGATGACTGAATCCCGCCGACAAGTCCCATCGGGCCCCATGCACATCTTAAATCTCTTGCAGGCTCAGGACCGATCATCCGGCAAAGTATTTACTGACTCTCCTTGATTCACCCATATGTTTTCACCTCCTTTGAGAAGACAACTATCATCACAGAACTCAGATTTCAGTTTGAGATCATTCTGGTTAATCAGACAGATTTCTGGCAAGGCGACAATCGTCAGTAAGACGAAAGAGCTTATTCTGGACTTCAGGAAGGGTACGACGAAGGAACACATCCCAATATTCATAGGGGCTCAGAACTGCAGAGAGCGAGCAGTTCCTATGCGTCAAGATCTTTGAGCATCCATCTGGTCCCAAAATATCATAGTGGTTATGAAGAAGGCAAGACAGCGGCTATAATTTATTAGGAGTTTGAAGGGATTGGGTATGTCAACAGATGCAATCAAATACGTCTATAGTTGTACCCTGGAGAGCTTTCTGACAGGCTGCATCACTGTCTGGTATGGAGGGGCTACTGTATAGGACCGAAAGTAGCAGCAGAATTTTCTGAGGCTTGTCAGCTTACAATGTACCCAGGACAGTATTAGTGAGCGTTTTCCCAGAAAGGCAGCGCCCATTATTAAGGACCTCCAGCAGCCAGGTATGCCCAGTTCTCACTCGTACCATCAGGAAGGAGGAACAGGAGCCTGAATGCACACACTCAGTGGTTCAGGAACAGCTCCTCCCCCTCCGCCGTCCGATTTCTAAATGGAGACTGAACCCTTGGACACTACCTCACTTGTTAATATATCGAATTTCTGTTTTGCTCGATTTATCATCTATTCTATATATGTATACTAAAATTAATCTATTTGTCAATTTATATTTATTTATTTGTTTGTTTTTTTATGTATTTATTTATTTATTTATTATTTTCTTCTATGCTATGTATTACCTTGTAGCAGAAAGCAAGACATGTAGGCTGAGAGAGCGGCTTGGCATTGTTGGTAAAAAGAAAAATGAAATCAAATCATCGGAAGGAATTGACAGAGGATTGTTAGGTGCAGAATCATTGTGGATCGAGTCACGGAACTGCAATGTTAAAAAGCCAAATATATCAAAGTGGAAATCAAATTATTCTTCGGATATATAACGTATAAAAGAGAGTCGACAGTAGATATTGGGCCACTGGAAAATGATAGTAATGGGCGACAGGGAGATGGTGAAGGAACAGAATAAATTTTTGCTTCATTATTTGCTGAGAAAGGCAATAGCAGTAGGTTTGAGCTTTGAGACTGTCTGAGGGCAGAAGTGAGTAACGGTGCCATAAGTTTAGAGAAGGTGCTTGAAAAACTGAGGGGTCTGAAGGTAGATTAGTCATTTTAAATAGATTATCTACACACAGGGTTCTGAAGGAGGTAGCCGAAGAAATTGTGGATCATTGCTCATGTTTCTTCAAGAAGAATTGGATTCTGCCCTGGTTCCGGAGACTCGGAAGTTGCAGGTGCC
Organism: Hypanus sabinus; assembly: GCF_030144855.1. Taxonomy (NCBI): domain Eukaryota; kingdom Metazoa; phylum Chordata; class Chondrichthyes; order Myliobatiformes; family Dasyatidae; genus Hypanus; species Hypanus sabinus. The sequence goes on from NW_026779900.1 coordinate 49,526, forward strand.
CCTCTACCCTTTAACAACGGGAGAGGCAGAGTTCTCTGAAGGTGAATATGCTGGTTGAGTCTGTGATGAGGAAGGAAAATAAAACGCTAGCATTGATTTCGAGCGGACTAGAGCACAAAAGCAAGGATCTCATATTGAGCATTTATAAAGCCCTGGTGAGGCGTCAGGTGGAGTATTATGAGCAGCTGTGGGCCCCCTTATTTAAGAATGGATGTTTTGACATTGGAGATAATTCAAAGGCGAATCACCAAAATGAATTCAGGCTTGTCGAATGAAGAACATTTCATAGCTCTGGGCCTGGACTCACTGAATGTCAAAAAGGTGAAGTGGGAATCTCACTGAAACCCATCGGTGACACGAGGCTTCAGTGTCCGTTGCAGTGTCGCTGTAAGGGTGCTATTGTTGTCACGTTGATTGGCGAATCGGAGTCAGCATGAAGGGGGTGTTGGTGAGGGGTGTATCCGTGTCACGGTGATGAGCGTGTTGGTGTCAAAAGTGCGGGTTGTGTCGGCGTCACTGTGAGATTTTACGTGGTGACCTGAATCCACTCCGTTTCGTTCCTGTCTGACTCCACGCGCAGCCTGTTTGACTCACCATGGATCGAGAGCCCGGCAACGATCGCGACGAAAACGGACGTAACGAGGCAGAGTAGGCAGATCTTACGGCACGGTCTATGTCTCGGCTCCTGTTCATGCGCAGCTGCAGAGAGACCATCCAGCGTGTGAGTGAATTCAGCCGTGTCCCCGGTGGTATTCCCTTCCACCCGCCACCCGCGCTCTCTCCTTCCAGCACGATCACATACTCCCGCCTCTCTCAATCTCATCCACTTTCCAGCCGTCGTATTTGACAGTCCCAAATCCTGTACTAGGCAAAGACTGTCTCATGTCTGATTGACTTTTCCTAGTTGTAAGTTGTTCAGAGATTGGTAAATATTTGAGTAAAGATTTGATGATAAATGTATTTTGAATACTAAGCTTTTGACTTTGAGTTGACCTGCCCACACCAGCCAGAGGATGTGGCGCACGGGACTTATTCTCGCTCGTGGTCTGAGACTAATCGTGTTCCGCAGTGACCTGCCCGGGACCTCTGGTATTTTTGATGTATCGGATTGACAAGGATGAAAATGGAGCTGGGTGGGTTGTAATCTTGCGAATCGCCCAAAGTTTGGTGACATTGTGGACTGTGTGGAAGATCGCCCACGGATTCACTGGGATATCGATCAGTTGTAAATGTGGTTGGGGAAAAGGGAGAAAGAGGTTAACCCGGGTAAGTGTGAGGTTTTGAGCTTTGCCAAGTCAAATGTAAAGGGGCAGCACAGAGGTGACGGCAGGAATCTTAAATGTCGACCTACAAAGTGACCTTGGGTCGACAGTGCATGTTAGTGAGTGGTAAAGAGTTGACTTCTGACGGGCCTTTGACAACATCCCTCTCATGGGAGATTCATTCACAAGTTTGCGATGCATGGGATCCACTGTGAGTTATCTATTTCGAATCCTAATCCACAGAATACAGAGTGCGGAGACCGCTGGTTGGACGTCAGTGATAAGTGGAAAAACCCGGAAGAAAACCGGGATGATAATCTAGGCTTTGTGTGTTCAGGACATTATGCCTGGTAAATTTGGAACTTGGTTTATTATTGTCACAGAGAGAAGACAGAGCAAGCAGATCAACACAAAACAGACCCACAGTGTTTTCCCGAGTACATTCCCTCTGGTACTAGACATTTCTACTTTAGGTGGAAAAAAGGTTCTGTCAGTCTACTCTGTCCATGTCTCAGATAATCTGTCCTATCTCCCCTCTTCTTCCGCCGCTCCAGGGAAAACAGCCCACGGGTCCGACCGACCTCTCGTTGTAACACACGTCATCGAAACCGGGCGGCGTCCTGTTGACCCTCTCTGGAGGCTCTCCAAAGCCCCGACATCCTTCCGATAATGTGGTGAACGGAACTCCACACAATCTGCCTGATACAGCCCAGTCTGAGCATTATAATGTTGCAGTATAACCTCCTGACTTGCTGACATAACGCCCCGACTAATAAAGGCAACCATGGCATTCGACATCTCAATCATCCTATCAAACTGTGTAGCCACGAGCAATGACACTGGGCCCCAAGATCCCACTGCTCTGGGCGTTGGCTTTAATAGTGTGAATTCTCATCGCATTTGGCATACCAAAAAACAAAAAATTACGGTTTTACTGGGTTAACCTTCATCTGCCCTTTCTCCAACCTATATCTGTAACTGATCCATAACCCAGTGAATATCTCAGTTTTGGGCTCCTTATTTAACAAAGGGTGTGCTGACATAGGAGAGGGTTCAGAGAAGATTCACTAGAATGATTCTGGGAATGAGAGCGTTAACATATGAGGAACGTTTGACCGCACTTGGACTGTACAGCGTGGAGTTTACAAGAATGAGGGGGGACCTCATAGAAACATTTCGGATGCTGAAAGACATGGACAGAGTGGGTGAGGCAAAGTTGTTTCCCAAGGCGGAGGAGTCTATTACGAGAGGACATGACTTGAGAATTATAGGGCGCCCATTCAGAACAAGGATTGCGATTTTTTTTTGGCCAGAGTGTGCTGAATCTCTTGGAACTTTTGCCACGTATGGCAGTGGAGGCTAAGTCATTGGGTGTATTTAAGGCAGAATTTGATAAGTATCTGAGGAGTCAGGACATCAAATGTTATGGTGAGAAGCCGGGGGAATGGGACTAAAGGGGAGATCAGATCAGCTCATGATGAAACAGCGGAGCAGAATCGAAGGGCCGAATGGCCGACTTCTTCTCCTTTGTCTTATGGTCTGGAATATTTTGCACAGCACCACATACTTTCGGCCCATCTGCAAATCTACTAACCAACTGATCTACATTGTCTCCGGATTATTTATATCACAGACAGGAGAGGTCCCAGTTACATTCACAGATATAGGCCTCTTTATTGGAGAGCAAGGCAAATCAATCACAGAGTGCAGAATAAAGTGCCACGCGTAAAGAGGAAAGGTGGTTCCGGTCCACACCGTCCCAACACACACTCCCGGGGTCAGACACAGAGTGAATCTCCCTCCACACCGTCCCAACACACACTCACTGGGTCAGACACAGAGTGAATCTCCCTCCACACCGTGCCATCACACACTCCCGGGGTCAGACGCAGAGTGAATCTCCCTCCACACTGTGCCATCACACACTCCCGGGGTTAGACACAGAGTGAACCTCCCTCCACACTGTCCCATCACACACTCTCGGGGTCAGACACAGAGTGAATCTCTCTCCACACCGTCCCAACACACACTCAGGGGGTCAGACACAGAGTGAATCTCCCTCCACACCGTCCCAACACACACTCACGGGGTCAGACACAGAGTGAATCTCCCTCCACACCGTGCCATCACACACTCCCGGGGTCAGACACAGAGTTAATCTCCCTCCACACCGTCCCATCACACACTCCCGGGGTCAGACACAGAGTGAAAATCCCTCCACACCGTCTGATCACACACACCCGGTATCAGACATAGATTGAATCTCGCTCAACGGCGTCCCATCACACACTCACGGCGTCAGGCGCAGAGTGAATCTCCCTCCACACCGTCCCATCGCACACTTTCGGGGTCCGACACAGAGTAAATCTCCCTCCACACCGTTCCAGCAAACACTCCAGGACTCAGACAGAGAGCGAAACTCCCTCCTCCTGTGCGATCAAACGCATCCGTGATCAGACACGTAATGGAGGTCCCTCCCTTCATCATTCCGCCCCACTCACCTCTGGAAAGAGACCGTGATTCCATCTTGGCATTCATGGAAGAATCGCTCAGTTCTCCTGTCGAGGTTCCTCTGTGTCTCTCAGAGCGAGAGGAAGTAGCCGTTGTCAGAGGAAGCCTATGTTGATAAGGGGAACAGAACGACACAAACGAACACCGGATGAGCGGGGGAGGAGAGAGATTGTAGATGTTGGGGAGGGTGATCAAGTGAGTCGAGGGTGGCGGGGCAAGGAATAGTGTGAGTCTGGAGATGGGGGGGTGAGCAAGAGAGATTGGTTTTGCAGGAGAGAGAGAAGTGGCTAACGGGGGCTGTCTGGTTAGAGAGAAAGAGAAGGGGGAGTCTGAGGCTTGACCTGAGAATGTAAGAGATGGAGACGGCAAACGTGAGGATAGGGAGACTTGGTGAGGGACTGAGAGACAGAAGGAGTAAAGAGAGGGCGAGCAAACGGGGGAAACATTGAGTAAGAGATGGAATGTGAGGAACGGAGACGAGAAGGGGGACGAGAGGAAGAGCGGGAAGGGTGAAGAGGGGTTCATGGAAGTGAGGAGTGAAGGGGAGAGAATGACGATGGTTGGAGAGAGTTCTCGAATGAGCGGGAGAAAGACGAAATAATTTAAGCGAGGGTAGTGGGGAGGGAAGGGAGTAGAGAGAGACGACAGGCTCAAGGCGGTGGAATTGGAAGGAGTCTCGGAGGGATTTGTGTCACTAATGCAGAGAATCCATTTCGACTATTGTTACAGTTCTGGTCACCGAATTATAGGAAAGATGTCAACAAAATAGAGAGAGTACAGAGGAGATTTGTTAGAATGCTACCTGGGTTTCAGCTCCTAAGTTACAGGGAAAGGTTGAGCAAGTTAACTCTTCACTCTTTGGAGCGTAGAAGGTTGATGGTGGGGGGGGGGGGACTTGATAGAGGTATTTACAATTATGAGGGGGATAGAGTTGACGTTGATAGGCATTTTCCATTGAGAGTAGCGGAGATTCAAACTAGAGGACATGAGGACATGATTTGAGAGTTTGGGGGTAAAAGTTTAGGGGTAACACGAGGGGGAATGTCTTTACAGAGAGTGGTAGCTGTTTGGAACGAGCTTCCAGTAGAAGTGGTAGATGAAGGTTCTATATTGTCATTAAAAATCAAGAGGTATATGGACAGGAATGGAATGGAGGTTTATGGGCTAAGTGCAGGTCGTTGGGACTAGGTGAGATTAAGCGTTCGGCACGGATTAGAAGCACCGAGATGGCCCGTTTCCATGCTGTAATTGTTATAGGGTTAAACTCCATGATGCAGAAACCTTCACAGAAAGCATCAGCTGGGTGGATGAAAACATCAAATCTACACCGGACGCGTCGAGAACAATGGACTGCCTTTTTTTAGACTGTGGAGTCCTCATCAGAGGAAATGGACATCTGGATATTGAAGTCCACAGGAAACCAACACGGACAGATCACCATCTACGGTTTGACTCTGATCACCCATTAGAACATAATTGTGGGTTTTCAGAACACGACATCACGGCGCCGAGTGTAAGCCCACCAATATTACAGCTAAAGAGAGGGAGCGCAGGTATTTGAGAGAAGTCTTGAAGGCGTGCGGCTACCCGGACTGTCCTTTGGTCAAGACAGCAAAAACAATTAAACAGCAGGGACGTCAGCTCAGCAGACAGCTGGAAGGAGCAAAGTAAACGGAAAAATAGAGACTTGCCATCCGAAGCTGGAGCTTCAGAGAAACTCAGAATGGTTTTCAACAACCACCCCTCCCTCTCCACTCCCTCTCCCTCCATCCCACACCCATCTCTTTATCACCGTCCCTATATATCTTTTCAACCCTCTACCTCTCCCTATATGACCTCTCTCTCCAAGTCCAGCTATCACGTTGACTGTCCGGTTCTCTCCCTCTCCAGCTCGTTCCGTCTCTCTACTCTCTCTATCCCTCTGCGTTTCCATCTCACTGCACTCCTCACTGGGCCGTCGCTGAATATCTCCCCTCTCCCTTTCTCCCGTATCCTTTCAACACTCATTTGTCTCTTCCCTTTCTCTCCCATTCCCACAGAATTTTCCCCAGACGGAAATCTGACGGCTCAAACTCATTCCCTGCTTCAGAGACAGAGTGACGCTCCCTCAAGACGGCACCATCACACACTCTCGGGATGAGAGACAGGGTTAAGTCCCTGCACCTAAAATATCACACATTTAATATGGTCCCATCCAGTGTGCAGCTCCCCCCACACCGTCTAATCACACACTTCCAGGCCAGACACTAGGTGGCGCTTCGTCCGCACCGTCCAATCACACAATCCGTGTGCCAGACACTCAGTGAAGTTCGCTTCGCTCTCTGCCATAATAAAGTAACGGAGTCAGATAGTCTGTGAATCCCTTTCTCTCCAACCACTCTCCCCTCTCACCAATCCCCAGCACTTCCGCGTTCCTGTAGACCTGAATTCTGAGTCTGTTTCAGAGATGGTATGTGTGTGTGACCGGACGCAGCGCCGAAGCAAAAGGGGGAGAGGCAGGGCAGTGAAGATGTGGTGAGGTTGCAATTACTGACAGGAAACCGTGTGGAACACGGTCAGCTCTCCGCCATTCTACCCACAATTCCCTGTGATTACAGAGCGGGAAGCGTTTTGTCTGCGAGTGGGTAGTAACGGACACGATGAGGCTGTTGGAGATGAGGTCGTCAACGGAAAATGGGCATCAGGGTGGGTGGGCATGGCAGAGAAGGGGAGGGGTGTAGATCCCACAATGTCGCAAAAACAAAGAGCGGTGTTGATAGCCCAGCGCATCTGTAGATGTGAACTTCCAACGATTCAGAACATTTACAGAGACAGGTGTGTAAAAGGGGCGTGAAGGATTTTCGGGGACCCGAGTCACCCCAATAACCAACAGTTGCAGCTGCTACCATCCGAGATCGTGTACCGCAGCAAATAAATAAATAAATAAACAAATAAATACATGAGTGAGTGAATAAATGATTGAATGAATGAATGAATGAATGCATGAATGAATAAATAAACAAACAAACAAACAAACAAACAATCAAACAGTACCATCGTGCTCCGGGAGAGCGTCTTCGGCCAGACCATCAGACGGATTAATTCACGCTGATAGAATTTAATTTCTCTGTTATTTTAACAGTTCTCTTGCAGCTAATCTTTATTACATATTGCTATAAATTGCAAATTCCACATTTAAACGTAACATAAAGATTTTTACTCCTCATGAAAATGAAGCATGCAAGTACAACGTCAATTCAAATCAATTGACGGAGACGGGGAGGGGTGTAGATGGGGGACAAGGTGACGGAGACGGGGAGGGGTGTAGATGAGGGACAAGGTGACGGAGATGGGGAGGGGTGTAGATGGGGTATAAGGTGACGGAGACGGGGAGGGGTGTAGATGAGGGACAAGGTGACGGAGATGGGGAGGGGTGTAGATGGGGGACAAGGTGACGGAGACGGGGAGGGGTGTAGATGAGGAATAAGGTGACGGAGACGGGGAGGGGTGTAGATGAGGGATAAGGTGACGGAGACGGGGGGGGGTGTAGATGGGGGACAAGGTGACAGAGACAGGGAGGGGTGTAGATGAGGGATAAGTTGACGGAGATGGGGAGGGGTGTAGATGAGGGATAAGGTGACGGAGACGGGGAGGGGTGTAGATGAGGGATAAGGTGACGGAGATGGGAAGGGGTGTAGATGAAGGATAAGGTGACGGAGATGGGGAGTGGTGTAGATGAGGGACAAGGTGACGGAGACGGGGAGGGGTGTAGATGGGGGATAAGGTGACGGAGACGGGGAGGGGTGTAGATTGGGGACAAGGTGACGGTGATGGGGAGGGGTGTAGATGGGGACAAGGTGACGGAGATGGGGAGGGGTGTAGATGGGGGACAAGGTGACGGAGATGGGGAGGGGTGTAGATGGGGGATAAGGTGACGGAGACGGGGAGGGGTGTAGATGAGGGACAAGGTGACAGAGACGGGGAGGGGTGTAGATGAAGGATAAGGGGACGGAGACGGGGGGTGGGGGTAGATGGGGGAAAAGGTGACAGAGACGGGGAGGGGTGTAGATGGGGGACAAGGTGACGGAGATGGGGACGGGTGTAGATGAGGGATAAGGTGACGGAGACGGGGAGGGGTGTAGATGAGGGATAAGGTGACGGAGATGGGGAGGGGTGTAGATGAGGTACAAGGTGACGGAGACGGGGAGAGGTGTAGATGCGGGATAAGGTGACGGAGACGGGGAGGGGTGTAGATGAGGGACAAGGTGACGGAGACGGGGAGGTGTGTAGATGGGGGACAAGGTGACGGAGATGGGGAGGGGTGTAGATGAGGGACAAGGTGACGGAGACGGGGAGGGGTGTAGATGGGGGATAAGGTGACGGAGATGGGGAGGGGTGTAGATGAGGGACAAGTTGACGGAGACGGGGAGGGGTGTAGATGAGGGATAAGGTGACGGAGACGGGGAGGGGTGTAGATGAGGGATAAGGTGACGGAGACGGGGAGGGATGTAGATGAGGGACAAGGTGGCGGAGATGGGGAGGGGTGTAGATGAGGGATAAGGTGACGGAGACGGGGAGGGGTGTAGATGGGGGATAAGGTGACGGAGACGGGGAGGGGTGTAGATGGGGGATAAGGTGACGGAGACGGGGTGGGGTGTAGATGAGGGATAAGGTGACGGAGATGGGGAGGGGTGTAGATGAGGGATAAGGTGACGGAGATGGGGAGGGGTGTAGATGGGGGACAAGGTGACGGAGACGGGGAGGGGTGTAGATGAGGGATAAGGTGACGGAGATGGGGAGGGGTGTAGATGAGGGACAAGGTGGCGGAGATGGGGAGGGGTGTAGATGAGGGATAAGGTGACGGAGACGGGGAGGGGTGTAGATGAGGGACAAGGTGACGGAGACGGGGAGGGGTGTAGATGAGGGACAAGGTGACGGAGACGGGGAGGGGTGTAGATGAGGGATAAGGTGACGGAGATGGGGAGGGGTGTAGATGCGGGACAAGGTGACGGAGATGGGGAGGGGTGTAGATGAGGGATAAGGTGACAGAGACGGGGAGGGGTGTAGATGAGGGATAAGGTGACGGAGACGGGGAGGGGTGTAGTTGAGGGATAAGGTGACGGAGATGGGGAGGGGTGTAGATGAGGGATAAGGTGACGGAGATGTGGAGGGGTGTAGATGAGGGACAAGGTGCCGGAGATGGGGTGGGGTGTAGATGAGGGATAAGGTGACGGAGATGGGGAGGGGTGTAGATGGGGGATAAGGTGACGGAGACGGGGAGGGGTGTAGATGAGGGATAAGGTGACGGAGATGGGGAGGGGTGTAGATGGGGGACAAGGTGACGGAGACGGGGAGTGGTGTAGATGAGGGACAAGGTGACGGAGACGGGGAGGGGTGTAGATGAGGGACAAGGTGACGGAGACGTGGAGGGGTGTAGATGGGGGACAAGTTGACGGAGATGGGGAGGGGTGTAGATGAGGGAAAAGGTGACGGAGATGGGGAGGGGTGTAGATGGGGGACAAGGTGACGGAGACGGGGAGTGGTGTAGATGAGGGACAAGGTGACGGAGACGGGGAGGGGTGTAGATGAGGGACAAGGTGACGGAGACGTGGAGGGGTGTAGATGGGGGACAAGGTGACGGAAACGGGGAGGGGTGTAGATGAGGGATAAGGTGACGGAGACGGGGAGGGGTGTAGATGAGGGATAAGGTGACGGAGACGGGGAGGAGTGTAGATGAGGGATAAGGTGACGGAGAAGGGGAGGGGTGTAGATGAGGGATAAGGTGAGGGCGATGGGGAGGGGTGTAGATCGGGGACAAGGTGACGGAGATGGGGAGGGGTGTAGATGGGGGATAAGGTGACGGAGATGGGGAGGGGTGTAGATGAGGGATAAGGTGACGGAGACGGGGAGGAGTGTAGATGAGGGATAAGGTGACGGAGACGGGGAGGGGTGTAGATGAGGGATAAGGTGACGGAGACGGGGAGGTGTGTAGATGAGGGATAAGGTGCCGGAGATGGGGAGGGGTGTAGATGAGGGATAAGGTGACGGAGATGGGGAGGTGTGTAGATGAGGGACAAGGTGACGGAGATGGGGTGGGGTGTAGATGGGGAACAAGGTGACGGAGACGGGGAGGGGTGTAGCTGGGGGATAAGGTGACGGAGATGGGGAGGGTTGTAGATGTGGGACAAGGTGACGGAGACGGGGAGGGGTGTAGATGAGGGATAAGGTGACGGAGACGGGGAGGGGTGTAGATGGGGGACAAGGTGACGGAGATGGGGAGGGGTGTAGATGAGGGATAAGGTGACGGAGACGGGGAGGGGTTTAGATGAGGGACAAGGTGACGGAGACGGGGAGGGGTGTAGATGAGGGATAATGTGACGGAGACGTGGAGGGGTGTAGATGAGGGATAAGGTGACGGAGATGGGGAGGGGTGTAGATGAGGGATAAGGTGACGGAGACGGGGAGGGGTGTAGATGAGGGATAAGGTGACGGAGATGGGGAGGGGTGTAGATGAGGGATAAGGTGACGGAGATGGGGAGGGGTGTAGATGGGGGATAAGGTGACGGAGATGGGTAGGGGTGTAGATGAGGGACAAGGTGACGGAGATGGGGAGGGGTGTAGATGAGGGACAAGGTGACGGAGATGTGGAGGGGTGTAGATGAGGGATAAGGTGACGGAGATGGGGAGGGGTATAGATGGGGGATAAGGTGACGGAGACGGGGAGGGATGTAGATGAGGGTCAAGGTGACGGAGACGGGGAGGGGTGTAGATGAGGGACAAGGTGACGGAGACGGGGAGGGGAGTAGATGAGGGATAAGGTGACGGAGATGGGGAGGGGTGTAGATGAGCGACAAGGTGATGGAGACAGGGAGGGGTGTAGGTGAGCGACTAGGTGATGGAGACGGGGAGGGGTGTAGATGAGGGACAAGGTGACGGAGATGGGGAGGGGTGTAGATGAGGGATAAGGTGACGGAGATGGGGAGGGGTGTAGATGGGGGATAAGGTGACGGAGACGGGGAGGGATGTAGATGAGGGACAAGGTGACGGAGACGGGGAGGGGTGTAGATGAGGGACAAGGTGACGGAGACGGGGAGGGGTGTAGATGAGGGATAAGGTGACGGAGATGGGGAGGGGTGTAGATGAGGGATAAGGTGACGGAGACGGGGAGGAGGGTAGATGAGGGATAAGGTGACGGAGAAGGGGAGGGGTGTAGATGAGGGATAAGATGAGGGCGATGGGGAGGGGTGTAGATCGGGGACAAGGTGACGGAGATGGGGAGGGGTGTAGATGGGGGATAAGGTGACGGAGATGGCGAGGGGTGTAGATGAGGGATAAGGTGACGGAGACGGGGAGGAGTGTAGATGAGGGATAAGGTGACGGAGACGGGGAGGGGTGTAGATGAGGGATAAGGTGACGGAGACGGGGAGGTGTGTAGATGAGGGATAAGGTGCCGGAGATGGGGAGGGGTGTAGATGAGGGATAAGGTGACGGAGATGGGGAGGTGTGTAGATGAGGGACAAGGTGACGGAGATGGGGAGGGGTGTAGATGGGGAACAAGGTGACGGAGACGGGGAGTGGTGTAGCTGGGGGATAAGGTGACGGAGATGGGGAGGGTTGTAGATGGGGGACAAGGTGACGGAGACGGGGAGGGGTGTAGATGAGGGATAAGGTGACGGAGACGGGGAGGGGTGTAGATGAGGGACAAGGTGACGGAGATGGGGAGGGATGTAGATGAGGGATAAGGTGACGGAGATGGGGAGGGGTGTAGATGGGGGATAAGGTGACGGAGACGGGGAGGGATGTAGATGAGGGACAAGGTGACGGAGACGGGGAGGGGTGTAGATGAGGGACAAGGTGACGGAGACGGGGAGGGGTGTAGATGAGGGATAATGTGAAAGAGACGTGGAGGGGTGTAGATGAGGGATAAGGTGACGGAGATGGGGAGGGGTGTAGATGAGGGATAAGGTGACGGAGACGGGGAGGGGTGTAGATGAGGGATAAGGTGACGGAGATGGGGAGGGGTGTAGATGAGGGATAAGGTGACGGAGATGGGGAGGGGTGTAGATGGGGGATAAGGTGACGGAGATGGGTAGGGGTGTAGATGAGGGACAAGGTGACGGAGATGGGGAGGGGTGTAGATGAGGGACAAGGTGAGGGAGATGTGGAGGGGTGTAGATGAGGGATAAGGTGACGGAGATGGGGAGGGGTATAGATGGGGGATAAGGTGACGGAGACGGGGAGGGATGTAGATGAGGGACAAGGTGACGGAGACGGGGAGGGGTGTAGATGAGGGACAAGGTGACGGAGACGGGGAGGGGAGTAGATGAGGGATAAGGTGACGGAGATGGGGAGGGGTGTAGATGAGCGACAAGGTGATGGAGACGGGGAGGAGTGTAGGTGAGCGACAAGGTGATGGAGACGGGGAGGGGTGTAGATGAGGGACAAGGTGACGGAGATGGGGAGGGGTGTAGATGAGGGATAAGGTGACGGAGATGGGGAGGGGTGTAGATGGGGGATAAGGTGACGGAGACGGGGAGGGATGTAGATGAGGGACAAGGTGACGGAGACGGGGAGGGGTGTAGATGAGGGACAAGGTGACGGAGACGGGGAGGGGTGTAGATGAGGGATAAGGTGACGGAGATGGGGAGGGGTGTAGATTGAGGGATAAGGTGACGGAGACGGGGAGGGGTGTAGATGAGGGACAAGGTGACGGAGACGGGGAGGGATGTAGATGAGGGATAAGGTGACGAAGATGGGGAGGGGTGTAGATGAGGGATAAGGTGACGGAGATGGGGAGGGGTGTACATGAGGGATAAGGTGACGGAGACGGGGAGGGGTGTAGATGGGGGAAAGGTGACGGAGGCGGGGAGGGGTGTAGATGAGGGATAAGGTGACGGAGATGGGGAGGGATGTAGATGAGGGACAAGGTGACGGAGATGGGGAGGGGTGTAGATGAGGGACAAGGTGACGGAGATGGGGAGGGGTGTAGATGAGGGATAAGGTGACGGAGACGGGGAGGTGTGTAGATGGGGGACAGGGTGACGGAGATGGGGAGAGGTGTAGATGAGGGACAAGGTGACGGAGATGGGGAGGGGTGTAGATGAGCGACAAGGTGATGGAGACGGGGAGGGGTGTAGATGAGGGACAAGGTGACGGAGATGGGGAGGGGTGTAGATGAGGGATAAGGTGACGGAGACGGGGAGGGGTGTAGATGGGGGACAGGGTGACGGAGATGGGGAGGGGTGTAGATGAGGGACAAGGTGACGGAGATGGGGAGGGGTGTAGATGGGGGATAAGGTGACGGAGATGGGGAGGGGTGTAGATGAGGGACAAGGTGACGGAGACGGGGAGGGGTGTAGATGAGGGATAAGGTGACGGAGATGGGGAGGGGTGTAGATGAGGGATAAGGTGACGGAGACGGGGAGGAGTGTAGATGAGGGATAAGGTGACGGAGAAGGGGAGGGGTGTAGATGAGGGATAAGATGAGGGCGATGGGGAGGGGTGTAGATCGGGGGACAAGGTGACGGAGATGGGGAGGGGTGTAGATGGGGGATAAGGTGCCGGAGATGGGGAGGGGTGTAGATGAGGGATAAGGTGACGGAGATGGGGAGGTGTGTAGATGAGGGACAAGGTGACGGAGATGGGGAGGGGTGTAGATGGGGAACAAGGTGACGGAGACGGGGAGGGGTGTAGCTGGGGGATAAGGTGACGGAGATGGGGAGGGTTGTAGATGGGGGACAAGGTGACGGAGACGGGGAGGGGTGTAGATGAGGGATAAGGTGACGGAGACGGGGAGGGGTGTAGATGAGGGACAAGGTGACGGAGATGGGGAGGGGTGTAGATGAGGGATAAGGTGACGGAGATGGGGAGGGGTGCAGATGGGGGATAAGGTGACGGAGACGGGGAGGGATGTAGATGAGGGACAAGGTGACGGAGACGGGGAGGGGTGTAGATGAGGGACAAGGTGACGGAGACGGGGAGGGGTGTAGATGAGGGATAATGTGACGGAGACGTGGAGGGGTGTAGATGAGGGATAAGGTGACGGAGATGGGGAGGGGTGTAGATGAGGGATAAGGTGACGGAGACGGGGAGGGGTGTAGATGAGGGATAAGGTGACGGAGATGGGGAGGGGTGTAAGATGAGGGATAAGGTGACGGAGATGGGGAGGGGTGTAGATGGGGGATAAGGTGACGGAGATGGGTAGGGGTGTAGATGAGGGACAAGGTGACGGAGATGGGGAGGGGTGTAGATGAGGGACAAGGTGACGGAGATGTGGAGGGGTGTAGATGAGGGATAAGGTGACGGAGATGGGGAGGGGTATAGATGGGGGATAAGGTGACGGAGACGGGGAGGGATGTAGATGAGGGACAATGTGACGGAGACGGGGAGGGGCGTAGATGAGGGACAAGGTGACGGAAACGGGGAGGGGAGTAGATGAGGGATAAGGTGACGGAGATGGGGAGGGGTGTAGATGAGCGACAAGGTGATGGAGACGGGGAGGGGTGTAGGTGAGCGACAAGGTGATGGAGACGGGGAGGGGTGTAGATGAGGGACAAGGTGACGGAGATGGGGAGGGGTGTAGATGAGGGATAAGGTGACGGAGATGGGGAGGGGTGTAGATGGGGGATAAGGTGACGGAGACGGGGAGGGATGTAGATGAGGGACAAGGTGACGGAGACGGGGAGGGGTGTAGATGAGGGACAAGGTGACGGAGACGGGGAGGGGTGTAGATGAGGGATAAGGTGACGGAGATGGGGAGGGGTGTAGATTGAGGGATAAGGTGACGGAGACGGGGAGGGGTGTAGATGAGGGACAAGGTGACGGAGACGGGGAGGGATGTAGATGAGGGATAAGGTGACGAAGATGGGGAGGGGTGTAGATGAGGGATAAGGTGACGGAGATGGGGAGGGGTGTAGATGAGGGATAAGGTGACGGAGACGGGGAGGGGTGTAGATGGGGGAAAGTTGACGGAGACGGGGAGGGGTGTAGATGAGGGATAAGGTGACGGAGATGGGGAATGATGTAGATGAGGGACAAGGTGACGGAGATGGGGAGGGGTGTAGATGAGGGACAAGGTGACGGAGATTTGGAGGGGTGTAGATGAGGGATAAGGTGACGGAGACGGGGAGGGGTGTAGATGGGGGACAGGGTGACGGAGATGGGGAGAGGTGTAGATGAGGGACAAGGTGACGGAGATGGGGAGGGGTGTAGATGGGGGATAAGGTGACGGAGACGGGGAGGGGTGTAGATGAGGGACAAGGTGACGGAGATGGGGAGGGGTGTAGATGAGGGACAAGGTGACGGAGATGGGGAGGGGTGTAGATGGGGGATAAGGTGACGGAGATGGGGAGGGGTGTAGATGAGGGACAAGGTGACGGAGACGGGAGGGGTGTAGATGAGGGACAAGGTGACGGAGACGGGGTGGAGTGTAGATGAGGATAAGGTGACGGAGACGGGGAGGGGTGTAGGTGAGCGACAAGGTGACGGAGACGGGGAGGGGTGTAGATGAGGGATAAGGTGACGGAGACGGGGAGGGGAGTAGATAAGGTGACGGAGATGGGGAGGGGTGTAGATGAGGGATAAGGTGACGGAGATGGGGAGGGTTGTAGATGGGGGACAAGGTGACGGAGACGGGGAGGGGTGTAGATGAGGGACAAGGTGACGGAGACGGGGAGGGGTGTAGATGAGGGATAAGGTGACGGAGACGGGGAGGG
>NW_026779902.1:0-60000 GCF_030144855.1 Hypanus sabinus
CATGTCCACAGATCCCTGAAAGTTGCCCTCACAGGTAGATAGGGTAGTTACGAAAGCTTATGGGTGTTAGCTTTCACAAGTGGAGGGATAGAGTTTAAGAGTCACGGGTAATGATGCAGCTCTATAAAACTCTGTTGGGCCACACTTGGAGTACTGTGTCCAGTTCTGGTCGCCTCACTATAGGAAGGATGTGGAAGCATTGGAAAGGGAACAGAGGAGATTTACCGGATGCTGCCTGGTTTAGAGAGTGTGCATGATGATCAGAGATTAAGGGAGCCGGGCTTTACTCTCTGGAGAGAAGGCGGATGAGAGGAGACATGGTAGAGGTGTACAAGATATTAAGAGGAATAGACAGAGTGGACAGCCAGCGCCTCTTCCCCAGGGCACCACTGCTCAGTACAAGAGGACGTGGCTTAAGGTGAGGGGAGGGAAGTTCAAGGGGGATATTAGAGGAAGGTTTTTCACTCAGAGAGTGGTTGGTGCGTGGAATGCACTGCCTAAGTCAGTGCTTTGTTAAAGTCCATGCAGACCATATCCACTGCCCTACCATCATCAATTTCCTTTTGTTACCACTTCAAAAAACTCAATTAGGCTCGTGAGGCACGATCTTCCCTTCACAAAGCCCATGTTGACTATCCATGAGTAGACCGTACTTCTCCAAATGTTCGTAGATCCTCTCCTTAAGAATCCTTTCCAGTAGTTTGTATACCACTGACGTAAGACTCACCGGTCTATAGTTCCCAGGTTTCTCCCTGTTACCCTTTTTTAACAAGGGAACTACATTTGCCATTCTCCAGTCCTCCGGCACTTCCCCTGCAGCCAAAGACGAGTTCAACGATCATGGCTAATGCTCCTGCGATCTATTCTCTCAATTCCCACAGCAACCTGGGGTGTGTCATATCCGGCCCTGGGGATTTTTAAGAAGACCCAGCACTTATTCTTCCTCAATCTCCACATTGTCCCAGCGCACAGGCCCGCTCGACTTCGACCTCACCCTGATCAAGATCCCTTTCACCTGTGAATACTGAAGCAAAGTATTCATTTAGGACCTCCCCAACCTCCTCCGCCTCCAGGCGCATGTTGCCCTCTTTATCCTTTAGCGGCCCCACCTTCGTTCACGTCATCCTCCTGTTCTTCACATACGCATAGAACGCCTTGGGGTTCTCCTTAATCCTACATGCCAAGGCCTTCTCATGCCCCCTTCGAGCTCTCCTAAGTCCTTTCTTTACCTCCTTCCTGGCCACCCTATATTTCTCATGAGCCCTCCTACTTCCTGCTTCTTATATCTAACATACGCTTCCTTTTTCCTCTTGACGAGTTGCCTCACATGTTTCATCAGCCACGGTTCCCTTTTCCTACCATTTTCTCCTTGCCTCAGTGGGACAAGACCTATCCTGAAACCCAGCTCAAGTGGTCCTTAAACTTCTCCCACATTACTTCTGTGCTTTCCCCTTTAGAACATCGTTCCAGTTTACTCCCGTTAGTTCCTGCCTCATCCCTTCACAGTTAGCCCTTCCCCAGTTAAGCACTTTACCATTTTGTCTGATTTTATCCCCTTTCCATTGCTATGCTGAAGCTAAGGGAGTTGTGGTCACTCTCACCAAAATGCTCCCCCACCAAGAGGTCTGTCCCCTGACCAGGTTCATTACCCCAGAACTAGATCCAGTACAGCCTCTCCTCTCGTCGGCCGGTCCACATACTGTGTCAGGAATCCTTCTTGAACACACCTGACAAATTCAGCCCCGTCTCTCCCCCTCGCACTCAGGAGGTGCCAGTCAATATGAGGGAAGTTGAAATCACCCATAACTACTACCCTGTATTTCCTGCACCTTTCTAAAATCTGCCTGCTTATCTGCTCCTCAGTGTCCCGAGGGCTATTTGGGGGTCTCTCGTACCCCTCTATCACGTCACCTCTCATCCTCCGTCGCTCCAGGGACAAAAGGACGAGTTCACTCAACCTATTCTCACAGGGCACGCTCCCAATCCAGGCAACATCCTTGTAAATCGTCCTCCGCACCCTTTCTATGGTTTCCACGTCCTTCCTGTAGTGAGGCGGACCAGAACTGAGCACAGTACTCCAAGTGGGGTCTGACCAGGGTCCTATAGAGCTGTAACATTACCCCTCGGCTCCTGAACTCAATCCAGGCAACATCCTTGTAAATCTCCTCCGCACCCTTTCGATGGTTTCCACGTCCTTCCTGTAGTGAGGCGACCAGAACTGAGCACAGTACTCCAAGTGGGGTCTGACCAGGGTCCTATAGAGCTGTAACATTACCCCTCGGCTCCTGAACTCAATCCAGGCAACATCCTTGTAAATCTCCTCCGCACCCTTTCTATGGTTTCCACGTCCTTCCTGTAGTGAGGCGACCAGAACTTAGCACAGTACTCCAAGTGGGGTCTGACAGGGTCCTATAGAGCTGTAAACATTACCTCTCGGCTCCTAAACTCAATCCAGGCAACATCCTTGTAAATCTCCTCCGCACCCTTTCGATGGTTTCCACGTCCTTCCTGTAGTGAGGCGACCAGAACTGAGCACAGTACTCCAAAGTGGGGTCTGACCAGGGTCCTATAAAGCTGTAACATTACCCCTCGGCTCCTAAACTCAATCCAGGCAACATCCTTGTAAATCTCCTCCGCACCCTTTCGATGGTTTCCACGTCCTTCCTGTAGTGAGGCGACCAGAACTGAGCACAGTACTCCAAGTGGGGTCTGACCAGGGTCCTATAGAGCTGTAACATTACCCCTCGGCTCCTAAACTCAATCCAGGCAACATCCTTGTAAATCTCCTCCGCACCCTTTCTATGGCTTCCACGTCCTTCCTGTAGTGAGGCGACCAGAATATAGGCCCGGTTTGGGACCCAGAGCGCAGCGTCTCCAAGTTTGCCAGTTACGCTGAACTGAGTGGAAAAAGCAGATTGTACCCGGGACGGGGAGAGTCTGCAGAGGGATAGAGATGGGTTCAGTGAGCGGGCAAGGGTCTGGCGGGTGGAGTACAACGTTGGTAAGTGAGAGGTCACCCACTGTGGGAGGAAGTGGGCAAAGTAGACCATCGACACCGACACGGGGGGGGGGGGGGGCAAAAGCACGAGGGAGTACTGACCTCCGGTGGCAAGGGGGGGGAGGATATGCGGTCTAGGGGGAGTGGGGGCTGGTCTTTATGCTGGGGGGAGGGCAACGCTGAAGGAGGGGGGGGAAGCGGGGAGACCGGGATGGGGCTGACGGGATCTCCGTACCCGCTGGGCCGGGTGCACACCAGGGCCTCTGGATGGGCGAGGTTTCGTGCCCGCCGGGGGGAGGAGAGACAGCGGGCGAGGAGTCGATTCCGGCCGCCGGGTGATAGTCGGTCGGGCAAATCCCACCTGGTAGGGCCTTCGGCCCTTTTGAAAGCAGCTAGGAGCCTCTTAAAGTGAGAGCGGGAGAGAGAGGGGGGAAGGGGGTGAAAGGGGGGAGGGAGAAATTGGGGGAAACGCCCTCTGTACTGTGTGGGGGTGAGGGGGGGCTTTCTACGGGAGAGGGAGAAAGGAGAGGAGGGGTGGGGAGGGACCAAGAAGCTGGTGTAGGATGCCGAGGAGGGAGAGGGAGGAAGGGGGGAGAGAGGGGGAGGGAAGGAGTGGAGGGACAGGAGTTGGAAAAGATTTATTCCCCCAGCTGTGTGTGACAGGGATGGGTAGTGAGAGAGAGAGAGGGGGGGGAGGGAGGGAGGGAAAGAGAGAGAGAGAGAGAGGGGGGGAGGGAGGGAGGAAGGGAAAGAGAGGGAGAGGGAGAGAGAGAGAGAGGAAGAGAGAGAGGGGAGAGGGAAAGAGAGAGGGAGAGGAAAGAGAGAGAGAGGGGGAAAGAGGGAGAGAGGGAAAGAGAGGAAGAGAGAGAGATGAGGGAAAGAGAGAGGGAGAGAGAGAGGGGAGGCAGGGAGAGAGAGGGAGGGGGAGGGAGGGAGAGAGAGGGAAAGAGAGAGAGAGGGAGAGAGAAAGGGAAAGAGAGAGAGGGAAGAGAGGGAAAGAGGGAGGGAGAGAGAGGGAGGGAGAGAGGGGGGAGAGGGAAAGAGAGAGAGAGAGAGGGAGAGGGAAAGGGAAAGAAGAGAGAGAGGGGAGGAGCGAGAGAGAGAGAGAGAGAGAGTGGGGGGAGGGGAGGGAGAGGGAGGGGGAGGGAGGGACAGGGAGAGAGGAGAGAGGGAGAGGGAAAAGGAAAGAGAGAGAGGGAGAGAGGAAAGAGGGAGGGAGGGGGAGGGAAAGAGAGGGAGAGAGAGAGAGAGAGAGGGAGAGAGAGAGAGAGAATGAATCTAACCCCCATCACTGGCAGAGGGAGAGGTCCCAGTCGAGTGTGACTGCTCTTGGCTCCATCACTCAGTGTCTCAGCTCTCACGGTCACGGACAGTCGTCTCGGTCAGGACAACGCGAGGGATCTCCCCCTCTCCCGCCCGGGCACGCCGAGGGATCTGAGAGGAAAGGAGGACCAAGGAAAAGAAACGGTAAGGAGAGAGGGAGTGTGTGTGTGTGGTGTGTGTGTGGTGGAGAGGGGGGTGGGGGGAAGTTGGAAGTGAAAGCGGGAGAGACTGTGGGAGAGGGAGAGAATGAGTGAGACTGACGGCAGGGAGAGAGAGGAGGTGGAGGGAAAGTGAAAGACAGACAGGAAGAGGGATGGGAGGGGGAGAGAGGGAGGAGGGGGAGGATTAGGAGAGAGAGGGGGAAAGGGGAGAGAGAGATGGTGAGGAAGAGCTTGTTTGTGAGAGGGGGAGGAGCAAGGGGAGGGAGAGAGGCAGAGATGGGAGAAGGGGCAAGAGAGGCAGAGGGAAGGTAAAAATGAGGGGGGAGAGCGACTGTGTGTGAGAGGGAGAGGGACAGGGAATAGGACAGTGAGAGACGGGGAAGAGGTTGAGAGAGAGTGAGAGAAAGAGGAGGGGGCAAGGTGAAATCGACAGAGGGAGATGGAGCTGTGTGCAGAGTGGGGGTTGAGGGGCGGAGGGATCAGAGATTGGGCTGGGAGCAAAGGACGGGTTTAATGGGGAGAAAGAGGGAGGAGGGAGTGAGGGATGGGTTCCTCCCTCCTATCCTGGTTCACCCCTGACTGAAACAACCACCCCCCCCACCACCCAACATTTCCCAGGCCCTGTCATCCACGTTCCCCCCTCCACCCCCTGACTTACCCGAACTTCTAACCGGGCAAATGGATTTAACCCCGCGCTCTCTCTCCCCCCCCCCCCCCGGCTGCAGAGGAGGTGGGGATGTGGAAGCGGACGGGCCTCCTTCTCCAGCGGGCCTCGGCCACGCTGGGCCTGGCCCTGGTCCTGCCCGGGGCGGTGATGCTGGTCTGGGGCTCCCCGGGAGCCGGGGCCCGGCCCCTGCTCCAGGCCTCGGCCTCGGGCCTCTGCGCGGCCGGTGCCACCCTCCTGCTGCTGGCCCTCGCCCTGGGCCTGGGCCAACGGCCCCAGGGCCCGCTGCCGGGAGTCTCCACCGCCAACGGGGGCCCGGGCCCAGCACAGGCTTAGGTAGGTACCCACAGGGAGGTGGGGTTGCATCGGGGACAGACTTTCGGTGGGGTGGGGGTGGGTTGAATCGAACTTTTGGGGGGGGAATTAAATCAAAGATGGGCTCTTGGAGGAGGGGAAAGACATTGAGGAACAGACCTGTGTAAAGTGGGGGGGGGGCTGTAAATAAGGACAGACTTGGTCCGTGGGGTGGGGTGGTTTGACAACAGGCGGACAGGTTAGGGACAGGCGGACAGGTTAGGGGGCGTTAAATCGGAGGGGAAGGAAGCCAGGAGGGAGATTTTAGTTGAGGGACGGGTACTCAGGAGGAGGGAGTGAGTAGGTGACAGGCATTTAGAACAGGGGGATTTCATTTGGGGAGGGATTAAATCAGAGATGGAAGGAGGAGGAGCTTAAATGAGGGACGGACTGGATTGGAGGGGGTTCAAATGAGGGACGGACTGGATTGGGGGGGTCGAATGAGGGACGGACTGGATTGGGGGGGTCGAATGAGGGACGGACTGGATTGGGGGGTCGAATGAGGGACGGACTGGATTGGGGGGGTCGAATGAGGGACGGACTGGATTGGGGGGTCGAATGAGGGATGGACTGGATTGGGGGGGTCGAATGAGGGATGGACTGGATTGGAGGGGGTCGAATGAGGGACGGACTGGATTGGGGGGTCGAATGAGGGACGGACTGGATTGGGGGGGTCGAATGAGGGACGGACTGGATTGGGGGGGTCGAATGAGGGACGGACTGGATTGGGGGGGGTCGAATGAGGGACGGACTGGATTGGAGGGGTCGAATGAGGGACGGACTGGATTGGGGGGTCGAATGAGGGACGGACTGGATTGGAGGGGTCGAATGAGGGACGGACTGGATTGGAGGGGGTCGATTGAGGGATGGACTGGATTGGAGGGGTCGAATGAGGGACGGACTGGGTTGAGGGGTCGAATGAGGGACGGACTGGGTTGAGGGGGCTCCCCCTGCAATCGGGTAGGTGGGGATTGTGACAGTACCGTCCTAACTTCCTCCTCTCTCTCCTCTCTCACCCTCCCCGCTCCCTATCGGCCACAGGCCGAGGCAGCTGCTCCAGATCCCCTCGGAGGCGGACGCGCCCCCGACCATCTGGACGGTGAGCGGGCGGCTGGAGGACCAGACGCCGCCGCCCCTCTACGACGCTGTCGTGGTGGTGTTGGGCGGGGGCCACAGGAGGTCGGTGTCCGAGAGCGAGGCGGCCGACGGCCTCCAGCCCCCTGCCCCTCGGAGCCTCGAGCCCCTCACCCCGCCGCCCTGCTACGAGGCATCGCCCTCAGCCACGGTCTTCTGCTTTCCCCCTGCCGCCCCAGGGCTGTGAACCCCAATTACCCCTGTTACGTAGGGAGTCTCTCCCCCGTTACCCATTACAGAAGTGGGTCTCTCCCCATTACCCCTGTTAGAGGGGGTTTCTCCCCATTATCCCTGTTAGAGGGGGTCTCTCCCCATTACCCCTGTTAAGAGGGTCTCTCCTCATTACCCCTGTTACAGAGGGGGTTTCTCCCCGTTACCCCTGTCACAGAGTCTCTCCCCCATTATCCCTGTCACAGAGGGAGTCTCTCCCCGTTACCCCTGTTACAGAGGGAGTCTCTCCCCATTACACCTGTTACAGAAGGGGGTCCCTCCCCCATTACCCCTGTTACAGAAGGAGTAGTCTCTCCCCGTTACCCCTGTTACAGAGGGGGTCTCTCCCCTGTTACAGAGGGAGTCTCTCCCCATTACCCTGTTACAGAGGGGGTCTCTCCCCTGTTACAGAGGGAGTCTCTCCCCCCATTACCCCTGTTACAGAAAGGGGTCCATCTCCCGTTACCCCTGTTACAGAGGGAGTCTCTCCCCCCATTACCCCTGTTACAGAAGGGGGTCCATCTCCCGTTACCCCTGTTACAGAGGGAGTCTCTCCCGTCACCCCTGTTACAGAGGGAGTCTCTCCCCCCATTACCCCTGTTACAGAGGGGGTCACTCCCCCATTACACCTGTTACAGAGGGAGTCTCTCCCCGTCACCCCTGTTACAGAGGGAGTCTCTCCCCCCATTACCCCTGTTACAGAGGGGGTCCTCCCCCATTACCCATGTTACAGAGGGAGTCTCTCCCCCCATTACCCCTGTTACAGAGGGGGTCCCTCCCCCCATTACCCCTGTTACAGAAGGGGGGTCCATCTCCCGTTACCCCTGTTACAGAGGGAGTCTCTCCCCCGTTACCCTGTTACAGAAGGGGGTCCCTCCCCCATTACCCCTGTTACAGAGGGGGTCACTCCCCCATTACCCCAGGTTACAGAGGGAGTCTCTCCCCGTCACCCTGTTACAGAGGGAGTCTCTCCCCATTACCCTGTTACAGAGGGGGTCTCTCCCCTGTTACAGAGGGAGTCTCTCGCCCCATTACCCCTGTTACAGAAAGGGGTCCATCTCCCGTTACCCCTGTTACAGAGGGAGTCTCTCCCCCCATTACCCCTGTTACAGAAGGGGGTCCATCTCCCGTTACCCCTGTTACAGAGGGAGTCTCTCCCCGTCACCCCTGTTACAGAGGGAGTCTCTCCCCCCATTACCCCCTGTTACAGAAGGGGGTCCATCTCCCATTACCCCTGTTACAGGAGGAGTCTCTCCCCGTCACCCCTTTTACAGAGGGAGTCTTTCCCCCCATTACCCCTGTTACAGAGGGGGTCCTCCCCCATTACCCATGTTACAGAGGGAGTCTCTCCCCCCATTACCCCTGTTACAGAGGGGGTCCCTCCCCCCATTACCCCTGTTACAGAAGGGGGTCCATCTCCCGTTACCCCTGTTACAGAGGGAGTCTCTCCCCCGTTACCCTGTTACAGAAGGGGGTCCCTCCCCCATTACCCCTGTTACAGAGGGGGTCCCTCCCCCATTACCCCTGTTACAGAGGGAGTCTCTCCCCCATTACCCCTGTTACAGAAGGGGGTCCATCTCCCGTTACCCCTGTTACAGAGGGAGTCTCTCCCTCCATTACCCCTGTTACAGAGGGGGTCTCTCCCCCCATTACCCCTGTTACAGAAGGGGGTCCCTCCCCCATTACCCCTGTTACAGAGGGGGTCCCTCCCCCATTACCCCTGTTACAGAGGGAGTCTCTCCCCCCCATTACCCCTGTTACAGAAGGGGGTCCATCTCCCGTTACCCCTGTTACAGAGGGAGTCTCTCCCCCCATTACCCCTGTTACAGAGGGGGTCTCTCCCCCCATTACCCCTGTTACAGAGGGGGTCTCTCCCCCCATTACCCCTGTTACAGAGGGAGTCTCTCCCCCCGTTACCCTGTTACAGAGGGGGTCCCTCCCCCGTTACCCTGTTACAGAGGGGGTCTCTCCCCCCATTACCCCTGTTACAGAGGGAGTCTCTCCCCCCGTTACCCTGTTACAGAGGGGGTCCCTCCCCCGTTACCCTGTTACAGAGGGAGTCTCTCCCCCCGTTACCCTGTTACAGAGGGGGTCCCTCCCCCCATTACCCCTGTTACAGAGGGGGTCTCTCCCCCCATTACCCCTGTTACAGAGGGAGTCTCTCCCCCCGTTACCCTGTTACAGAGGGGGTCCCTCCCCCGTTACCCTGTTACAGAGGGAGTCTCTCCCCCCGTTACCCTGTTACAGAGGGAGTCTCTCCCCCCGTTACCCTGTTACAGAGGGGGTCCCTCCCCCGTTACCCTGTTACAGAGGGGGTCCCTCCCCCATTACCCTGTTACAGAGGGAGTCTCTCCCCGTTACCCCTGTTACAGAAGGGGGACCCTCCCATGATCTCTTTCTCCTTGTCCCGGGAGGCTGCGGTTGTCCTCCCTCCCTCCCTCCCTCCCTCCCCCGTTACCCTGATGAGGGCGGCTGCGGGTCGGCGCAGAGGAATGCGGGGCGGCCGGTTCCAAGGGCAGCGGCAAGGTCGGGCAGCGTCCCTGCTGCCCCTCCCTGACCCCCCCTTCCCACGAAACCGGGGGGGGGGTATCCCGTCATTGGGTGCGGGGTGGGGGGTGGGGTATCACCGGGAGAGTGGACCCCCGTCTCCTTATTGGATGAGTAACTGGGGGGGGGTATCCCGTCATTGGGTGCGGGGTGGGGGGTGGGGTATCACCGGGAGAGTGGACCCCCGTCTCCTTATTGGATGAGTAACTGGGGGGGGGTATCCCGTCATTGGGTGCGGGGTGGGGGGTGGGGTATCACCGGGAGAGTGGACCCCCGTCTCCTTATTGGATGAGTAACTGGGGGGGGTATCCCGTCATTGGGTGCGGGGTGGGGGGGTATCACCGGGAGAGTGGACCCCCGTCTCCTTATTGGATGAGTAACTGGGGGGTGGGGGGTGTTCTCCAGCGACGCGCCCTTCTGTGGAAGCTGATTGGTCAATGGGCCGGCGAGTCTCAATAGCGCGTCCTGATTGGCTGCCGACCTCATTCATTCACAAAAAACAAATCCGGAATTACCTCACGCAACGCCGGTGAGATCTGATTGGACCCTCGGATCTTTATGACCTCACGAGTGGGGGGGGGGCGTGAGTGACCAATTAATTGCCCCCCCTCCCACCCTGACGATTCCCCGGGGTGGGGGTGGGGCGTGTGACCAATTAATTGCCCCCCCTCCCACCCTGACGATTCCCCGGGGTGGGGGTGGGGCGTGAGTGACCAATAAATTGCCCCTCTCCCACCCTGACGATTCCCCGGGGTGGGGGTGGGGCGTGAGTGACCAATTAATTGCCCCCCCTCCCACCCTGACGATTCCCCGGGGTGGGGGTGGGGCGTGAGTGACCAATTAATTGCCCCCCTCCCACCCTGACGATTCCCCGGGGAGGGGGGGGGCGTGAGGTGACCAATTAATTGCCCCCCTCCCACCCTGACGATTCCCCGGGGTGGGGGTGGGCGTGAGAGACCAATTAATTGCCGCCCCCCTTGCCCCTGACGATTCCCTGGGGTGGGGGTGGGGCGTGAGAGACCAATAAATTGCCCCCCTCCCACCCTGACGATTCCCCGGGGTGGGGGTGGGGCGTGAGTGACCAATAAATTGCCCCCCTCCCACCCTGACGATTCCCCGGGGTGGGGGTGGGGCGTGAGTGACCAATTAATTGCCCCCCCTCCCACCCTGACGATTCCCCGGGGTGGGGGTGGGGCGTGAGTGACCAATAAATTGCCCCCCTCCCACCCTGACGATTCCCCGGGGTGGGGGTGGGCGTGAGAGACCAATTAATTGCCCCCCTCCCACCCTGACGATTCCCTGGGGTGGGGGTGGGGGAGAGAGACGGCCGGAGGGACGCGTTTTATTGAACGAGGTCCAATAATTAATCGGGGGTCGGCCAGACCGCATTCTGGGGGGGGGGGGCATCCGCAATTTCAATAAAGAGCGATTTGCATAATTAATTGTCCCGTCGCTGCTCTGGCGGATCTGATTGGAGGGAGGCGGGGTGGGGGCATCTTGTTAATTATCGATGGGGTGGGGGGGCAGAACGGCGGAAATCCGGCACCATCAGCATTGGGGCTTCCCTGATTTCGGGGTCTTTGAGAGATGATGGGTTGGTGGGGGGGGGGGGGGGCGGATCTCTCGCCCAGGCAGGGCATTAAACCCGGTGTTACCCTTTGGAAGGTCAGAAGTAGCGGGGCAGGGGGCAGTTACCGACGGGAGCGTTGATATTATACAGAGGGATCTCGGGGGGGGGGGGGTGGGAGAGTCCAAGTCCTCACCCCCCCCCACCAACGCCACCACCACCAGGCAGGACAGTAAAGATCTCTCTCGGGCCGCAACGAGAAGTCGGACAAACTAGTTTCTCTGGAACCCCTGTGCTAAAGGGGATATCTCACCCGTCACCCCTGTTACAGAGGGAGTGGAGAGGATGTTTCCTGTAGTGGGGGGAGTCTAGGACCAGAGGACACAGATAGAGTGGATGTGGAGAGGATGTTTCCTATAGTGGGGGAGGCTAGGACCAGAGGACACAGACAGAGTGGATGTGGAGAGGATGTTTCCTGTAGTGGGGGAGTCTAGGACCAGAGGACACAGATAGAGTGGATGTGGAGAGGATGTTTCCTATAGTGGGGGAGTATAGGACCAGAGGACACAGATAGAGTGGATGTGGAGAGGATGTTTCCTATAGTGGGGGAGTCTAGGACCAGAGGACACAGACAGAGTGGATGTGGAGATGATGTTTCCTGTAGTGGGGGAGTCTAGGACCAGAGGACACAGATAGAGTGGATGTGGAGAGGATGTTTCCAGCAGTGGGGGAGTCTAGGACCAGAGGACACAGATAGAGTGGATGTGGAGAGGATGTTTCCTGTAGTGGGGGAGTCTAGGACCAGAAGACACAGATAGAGTGGATGTTAAGAGGATGTTTCCTATAGTGGGGGAGACAAAGACAAGAGGACACAGACAGAGTGGATGTGGAGAGGATGTTTCCTGACTTGGGGGAGTCTAGGACCAGAGGACACAGTTAGAGTGGATGTGGAGAGGACGTTTCCTATTGTGGGGAGTCTAGGACCAGAGGACACAGATAGAGTGGATGTGGAGAGGATGTTTCCTGTAGTGGGGGAGTCTAGGACCAGAGGACACAGATAGAGTGGATGTGGAGAGGATGTTTCCTGTATTGGGGGAGTTTAGGACCAGAGGACACAGATAGAGTGGATGTGGAGAAGATGTTTCCTGTAGTGGGGGAGTCTAGGACCAGAGGACACAGACAGAGTGGATGTGGAGAAGATGTTTCCTGTAGTGGGGGAGTCTAGGACCAGAGGACACAGATAGAGTGGATGTGGAGAGGATGTTTCCTGTAGTGGGGGAGTCTAGGACCAGAGGACACAAATAGAGTGGATGTGGACAGGATGTATCCTATAGTGGGGGAGTCTAGGACCAGAGGACACAGATAGAGTGGATGTGGAGAGGATGTTTCCTGTAGTGGGGGAGTCTAGGACCAGAGGACACAGATAGAGTGGATGTGGAGAAGATGTTTCCTGTAGTGGGGGAGTCTAGGACCAGAGGGCACAGATAGAGTGGATGTGGAGAGGATGTTTCCTATAGTGGGGGAGTCTAGGACCAGAGGACACAGATAGAGTGGATGTGGAGAGGATGTTTCCTATAGTGGAGGAGTAAAGGACCAGAGGACACAGATAGAGTGGATGTGGAGAAGATGTTTCCTGTAGTGGGGGAGTCTAGGACCAGAGGGCACAGATAGAGTGGATGTGGAGAGGATGTTTCCTATAGTGAGGGAGTCTAGGACCAGAGGACACAGATAGAGTGGATTTGGAGAGGATGTTTCCTGTAGTGGGGGAGTCTAGGACAAGAGGACACAGATAGAGTGGATGTGGAGAGGATGTTTCCTGCAGTGGGGGAGTCTAGGACCAGAGGACACAGATACAGTGGATGTGGAGAGGATATTTCCTGTAGTGGGGGAGTCTAGGACCGGAGGACACAGATAGAGTGGATGTGGAGAGGTTGTTTCCTATAGTGGAGGAGTCTAGGACCGGAGGACACAGATAGAGTGGATGTGGAGAGGATGTTTCCTATAGTGGGGGAGTCTAGGACCAGAGGACACAGATAGAGTGGATGTGGAGAGGATGTTTCCTGTAGTGGGGGAGTGTAGGACCAGAGGACACAGATAGAGTAGATGTGGAGAGGATGTTTCCTATAGTGGAGGAGTCTAGGACCAGAGGACACAGATAGAGTGGATGTGGAGAGGTTGTTTCCTATAGTGGAGGAGTCTAGGACCGGAGGACACAGATAGAGTGGATGTGGAGAGGATGTTTCCTATAGTGGGGGAGTCTAGGACCAGAGGACACAGATAGAGTGGATGTGGAGAGGATGTTTCCTGTAGTGGGGGAGTGTAGGACCAGAGGACACAGATAGAGTAGATGTGGAGAGGATGTTTCCTATAGTGGAGGAGTCTAGGACCAGAGGACACAGATAGAGTAGATGTGGAGAGGATGTTTCCTATAGTGGGGGAGTCTAGGACCAGAGGACACAGATACAGTGCATGTGGAGAGGATGTTTCCTGTAGTGGGGGAGTCTAGGACCAGAGGACACAGATAGAGTGGATGTGGAAAGGATGTTTCCTGTGGTGGGGGAGTCTAGGACCAGAGGACACAGATAGAGTGGATGTGGAGAGGATGTTTCCTGTAGTGGGGGAGTCTAGGACCAGAGGACACAGATAGAGTGGATGTGGTGAGGCTGTTTCCTGTAGTGGGGGAGTCTAGGACCAGAGGACACAGATAGAGTGGATGTGGAGAGGATGTTTCCTATACTGGGGAGTCTAGGACCAGAGGACACAGATAGAGTGGATGTGGAGAGGATGTTTCCTATCATGGGGGAGTCTAGGACCAGAGGACACAGATAGAGTGGATGTGGAGAGGATGTTTCCTATCATGGGGGAGTCTAGGACCAGAGGTCACAGATAGAGTGGATGTGGAGAGGATGTTTCCTATCATGGGGGAGTCTAGCACCAGAGGACACAGATAGAGTGGATGTGGAGAGGATGTTTCCTGTAGTGGGGGAGTCTAGGACCAGAGGACACAGATAGAGTGGATGTGGAGAGGATGTTTCCTATAGTGGGGGAGTCTAGGTCCAGAGGACACAGATAGAGTGGATGTGGAGAGGATGTTTCCTGTAGTGGGGGAGTCTAGGACCAGAGGACACAGATAGAGTGGATGTGGAGAGGATGTTTCCTATAGTGGGGAGTCTAGGACCAGAGGACACAGATAGAGTGGATGTGGAGAGGACGTTTCCTATCGTGGGGAGTCTAGGACCTGAGGACACAGATAGAGTGGATGTGGAGAGGATGTTTCCTGTAGTGGGGGAGTCTAGGACCAGAGGACACAGATAGAGTGGATGTGGAGAGGATGTTTCCTATAGTGAGGGAGTCTAGGACCAGAGGACACAGATAGAGTGGATGTGGAGAGGATGTTTCCTGTAGTCGGGGAGTCTAGGACCAGAGGACACAGACAGAGTGGATGTGGAGAGGATGTTTCCTGTAGTGGGGGAGTCTATGACCATAGGACACAGATAGCGTGGATGTGGAGAGGATGTTTCCTGTAGTGTGGGAGTCTATGACCGGAGGACACAGATAGAGTGGATGTGGAGAGGATGTTTCCTGTAGTGGGGGAGTCTAGGACCAGAGGACACAGATAGAGTGGATGTGGAGAGGATGTTTCCTGTAGTGGGGGAGTCTAGGACCAGAGTACACAGACAGAGTGGATGTGGAGAGGATGTTTCCTATAGTGGGGGAGTCTAGGACCAGAGGACACAGATAGAGTGGATGTGGAGAGGATGTTTCCTGTAGTCGGGGAGTCTAGGAACAGAGGACACAGATAGAGTGGATGCGGAGAGGATGTTTCCTGTAGTGGGGAGTCTAGGACCAGAGGACACTGATAGAGTGGATGTGGAGAGGGTGTTTCCTGTAGTGGGGGCGTCTAGGACCAGAGGACACAGATAGAGTGGATGTGGAGAGGTTGTTTCCTGTAGTGGGTGAGTCTAGGACCAGAGGACACAGATAGAGTGGATGTGGAGAGGACGTTTCCTATAGTGGGGGAGTCTAGGAACAGAGGACACAGATAGAGTGGATGTGGAGAGGATGTTTCCTGTAGTGTGGGAGTCTATGACTGGAGGACACAGATAGAGTGGATGTGGAGAGGATGTTTCCTGTAGTGGGGGAGTCTAGGACCAGAGGACACAGATAGAGTGAATGTGGAGAGGATGTTTCCTGTAGTGGGGGAGTCTAGGACCAGAGGACACTGATAGAGTGGATGTGGAGAGGATGTTTCCTGTAGTGGGGAGTCTAGGACCAGAGGACACTGATAGAGTGGATGTGGAGAGGATGTTTCCTGTAGTCGGGGAGTCTAGGACCAGAGGACACAGACAGAGTGGATGTGGAGAGGATGTTTCCTGTAGTGGGGGAGTCTATGACCATAGGACACAGATAGCGTGGATGTGGAGAGGATGTTTCCTGTAGTGTGGGAGTCTATGACCGGAGGACACAGATAGAGTGGATGTGGAGAGGATGTTTCCTGTAGTCGGGGAGTCTAGGAACAGAGGACACAGATAGTGTGGATGCGGAGAGGATTCCTGTAGTGGGGAGACTAGGACCAGAGGACACTGATAGAGTGGATGTGGAGAGGATGTTTCCTGTAGTGGGGAGTCTAGGACCAGAGGACACTGATAGAGTGGATGTGGAGAGGACGTTTCCTGTAGTCGGGGAGTCTAGGACCAGAGGACACAGATAGAGTGGATGTGGACAGGGCGTTTCCTGTAGTGGGGGAGTCTAGCACCAGAGGACACAGATAGAGTGGATGTGGAGAGGACGTTTCCTATAGTGGGGGAGTCTAGGACCAGAGGACACAGATAGAGTGGATGTGGAGAGGACGTTTCCTACAGTGGGGGAGTCTAGAACCAGAGGGCACATATAGAGTGGATGTGGAGAGGATGTTTCCTGTAGTGTGGGAGTCTATGACCGGAGGACACAGATAGAGTGGATGTGGAGAGGATGTTTCCTGTAGTGGGGGAGTCTAGGACCAGAGGACACAGATAGAGTGGATGTGGAGAGGATGTTTCCTATAGTGGGGGAGTCTAGGACCAGAGGACACAGATAGAGTGGATGTGGAGAGGATGTTTCCTGTAGTCGGGGAGTCTAGGAACAGAGGACACAGATAGAGTGGATGCGGAGAGGATGTTTCCTGTAGTGGGGAGTCTAGGACCAGAGGACACTGATAGAGTGGATGTGGAGAGGATGTTTCCTGTAGTCAGGGAGTCTAGGACCAGAGGACACAGATAGAGTGGATGTGGAGAGGGTGTTTCCTGTAGTGGGGGAGTCTAGGACCAGAGGCCACAGATAGAGTGGATGTGGAGAGGACGTTTCCTATAGTGGGGGAGTCTAGGACCAGAGGACACAGATAGAGTGGATGCGGAGAGGATGTTTCCTGTAGTGGGGGAGTCTAGGACCAGAGGACACAGATAGAGTGGATGTGGAGCGGGTGTTTCCTATAGTGGGGGAGTCTAGGACCAGAGGACACAGATAGAGTGGATGTGGAGAGGATGTTTCCTGTAGTAGGGGAGTATAGGACCAGAGGACACAGATAGAGTGGATGTGGAGAGGACGTTTCCTACAGTGGGGGAGTCTAGGAACAGAGGATACAGATAGAGTGGATGTGGAGAGGATATTTCCAATAGTCGGGGAGTCTAGGACCAGAGGACACAGATAGAGTGGATGTGGAGAGGATATTTCCTGTAGTGGGGGAGCCTAGGACCAGAGAACACAGATAGAGTGGATGTGGAGAGGATGTTTCCTATAGTGGGGGAGACTAAGGCAAGAGGACACAGACAGAGTGGATGTGGAGAGGATGTTTCCTGTAGTGGGGGAGTCTAGGGCCAGAGGACACAGATAGAGTGGATGTGGAGAGGATGTTTCCTATAGTGGGGGAGTCTAGGACCAGAGGACACAGATAGAGCGGATGTGAAGAGGATGTTTCCAGTAGTGGGGGAGTCTAGGACCAGAGGACACAGATAGAGTGGATGTGGAGAGGATGTTTCCTATAGTGGGGGAGTCTAGGACCAGAGGACACAGACAGAGTGGATGTGGAGAGGATGTTTCCTGTAGTGGGGGAGTCTAGGACCAGAGGACACAGATAGAGTGGATGTGGAGAGGATGTTTCCTATAGTGGGGGAGTCTAGGACCAGAGGACACAGATAGAGTGGATGTGGAGAGGATGTTTCCTATAGTGGGGTGGTCTAGGACCAGAGGACACAGATAGAGTGGATGTGGAGAGGATGTTTCCTGTAGTGAGGGAGTCTAG
The DNA here is from genome assembly GCF_030144855.1 of Hypanus sabinus. Classification (NCBI taxonomy): domain Eukaryota; kingdom Metazoa; phylum Chordata; class Chondrichthyes; order Myliobatiformes; family Dasyatidae; genus Hypanus; species Hypanus sabinus. The sequence goes on from NW_026779902.1 coordinate 17,236, forward strand.
GACCAGAGGACACAGACAGAATGGATGTGGAGAGGATGTTTCCTGTAGTCGGGGAGTCTAGGACCAGAGGACACAGACAGAGTGGATGTGGAGAGGATGTTTCCTGTAGTGGGGGAGTCTATGACCATAGGACACAGATAGCGTGGATGTGGAGAGGATGTTTCCTGTAGTGTGGGAGTCTATGACCGGAGGACACAGATAGAGTGGATGTGGAGAGGATGTTTCCTGTAGTGGGGGAGTCTAGGACCAGAGGACACAGATAGAGTGGATGCGGAGAGGATGTTTCCTGTAGTCAGGGAGTCTAGGACCAGAGGACACAGATAGAGTGGATGCGGAGAGGATGTTTCCTGTAGTGGGGAGTCTAGGACCAGAGGACACTGATAGAGTGGATGTGGAGAGGATGTTTCCTGTAGTGGGGGAGTCTAGGACCAGAGTACACAGACAGAGTGGATGTGGAGAGGATGTTTCCTATAGTGGTGGAGTCTAGGACCAGAGTACACAGATACAGTGGATGTGGAGAGGATGTTTCCTGTAGTGTGGGAGTCTAGGACCAGAGGACACAGATAGAGTGGATGTGGAGAGGATCATTCCTGTAGTCGGGGAGTCTAGGAACAGAGGACCCAGATAGAGTGGATGCGGAGAGGATGTTTCCTGTAGTGGGGAGTCTAGGACCAGAGGACACTGATAGAGTGGATGTGGGGAGGACGTTTCCTATAGTGGGGGAGTCTAGGACCAGAGGACACAAATAGAGTGGATGTGTAGAGGATGTTTCCTGTAGTGTGGGAGTCTATGACTGGAGGACACAGATAGAGTGGATGTGGAGAGGATGTTTCCTATAGTCGGGGTGTCTAGGAACAGAGGACACAGATAGAGTGGATGCGGAGTGGGTGTTTCCTGTAGTGGGGAGTCTAGGACCAGAGAACACAGATAGAGTGGATGTGGAGAGGATGTTTCCTGTAGTGGGGGAGTCTAGGACCAGAGGACACTGATAGAGTGGATGTGGAGAGGATGTTTCCTGTAGTGGGGTGTCTAGGACCAGAGGACACTGATAGAGTGGATGTGGAGAGGATGTTTCCTGTAGTCGGGGAGTCTAGGACCAGAGGACACAGACAGAGTGGATGTGGAGAGGATGTTTCCTGTAGTGGGGGAGTCTATGACCATAGGACACAGATAGCGTGGATGTGGAGAGGATGTTTCCTGTAGTGTGGGAGTCTATGACCGGAGGACACAGATAGAGTGGATGTGGAGAGGATGTTTCCTGTAGTGGGGGAGTCTAGGACCAGAGAGCACAGATAGAGTGGATGTGGAGATGATGTTTCCTGTAGTGGGGTAGTCTCGGACCAGAGGACACAGATAGAGTGGCTGTGGAGAGGATGTTTCCTGTAGTGGGGGAGTCTAGGACCAGAGGACACAGATAGAGTGGATGTGGAGAGGATGTTTCCTGTAGTGGGGGAGTCTAGGACAAGTGGACACAGATAGAGTGGATGTGGAGAGGATGTTTCCTGTAGTGGGGGAGTCTAGGACCAGAGGACACAGATAGAGTGGATGTGGGGAGGATGTTTCCTGTAGTGGGGGAGTCTAGGACCAGTGGACACAGATAGGGTGGATGTGGAGAGGATGTTTCCTGTAGTGGGGGAGTCTAGGACCAGAGGACACAGATAGAGTGGATGTGGAGAGGATGTTTACTGCATTGGGTAGTCTCGGACCAGAGTACACAGATAGAGTGGCTGTGGAGAGGATGTTTCCTGTAGTGGGGGAGTCTAGGACCAGAGGACACAGATAGAGTGGATGTGGAGAGGATGTTTCCTGTAGTGGGGGAGTCTAGGACCAGAGGACACAGATAGTGTGGATGCGGAGAGGATGTTTCCTGTAGTGGGGGAGTCTATGACCAGGGGACACAGATAGAGTGGATGTGGAGAGGATGTTTCCCCTGGTGGGGGAGTCTAGGACCAGAGGACACAGATAGAGTGGATGTGGAGAGGATGTTTCCTGTAGTGGGGGAGTCTAGGACCAGAGGACACAGATAGAGTGGATGTGGAGAGGATGTTTCCTATAGTGGGGTGTCTAGGGCCAGAGGTCACAGATAGAGTGGATGTGGAGAGGATGTTTCCTATAGTGGGGGAGTCTAGGACCAGAGAACACAGATAGAGTGGATGTGGAGAGGATGTTTCCTGTAGTGGGGGAGTCTAGGACCAGAGGACACAAATAGAGTGGATGTGGAGAGGATGTTTCCTATAGTGGGGGAGTCTAGCACCAGAGGACACAGATAGAGTGGATGTGGAGAGGACGTTTCCTATAGTGGGGGAGTCTAGGACCAGAGGACACAGATAGAGTGGATGTGGAGAGGACGTTTCCTACAGTGGGGGAGTCTAGAACCAGAGGGCACATATAGAGTGGATGTGGAGAGGATGTTTCCTGTAGTGTGGGAGTCTATGACCGGAGGACACAGATAGAGTGGATGAGGAGAGGATATTTCCTGTAGTGGGGGAGTCTAGGACCAGAGGACACAGACAGAGTGGATGCGGAGAGGATGTTTCCTGTAGTGGGGAGTCTAGGACCAGAGGACACTGATAGAGTGGATGTGGAGAGGATGTTTCCTGTAGTGGGGGAGTCTAGGACCAGAGGACACAGATAGAGTGGATGTGTAGAGGATGTTTCCTGTAGTCAGGGAGTCTAGGACCAGAGGACACAGATAGAGTGGATGCGGAGAGGATGTTTCCTGTAGTGGGGAGTCTAGGACCAGAGGACACTGATAGAGTGGATGTGGAGAGGATGTTTCCTGTAGTGGGGGTGTCTAGGACCAGAGGACACTGATAGAGTGGATGTGGAGAGGATGTTTCCTGTAGTCAGGGAGTCTAGGACCAGAGGACACAGATAGAGTGGATGTGGAGAGGGTGTTTCCTGTAGTGGGGGAGTCTAGGACCAGAGGCCACAGATAGAGTGGATGTGGAGAGGACGTTTCCTGTAGTGGGGTGTCTAGGACCAGAGGACACAGATAGAGTGGATGCGGAGAGGATGTTTCCTGTAGTGGGGGAGTCTAGGACCAGAGGACACAGATAGAGTGGAAGTGGAGAGGGTGTTTCCTATAGTGGGGGAGTCTAGGACCAGAGGACACAGATAGAGTGGATGTGGAGAGGATGTTTCCTGTAGTGGGGGAGTATAGGACCAGAGGACACAGATAGAGTGGATGTGGAGAGGACGTTTCCTACAGTGGGGGAGTCTAGGAACAGAGGACACAGATAGAGTGGATGTGGAGAGGATATTTCCAATAGTCGGGGAGTCTAGGACCAGAGGACATAGATAGAGTGGATGTGGGGAGGATGTTTCCTGTAGTGGGGGAGTCTAGGACCAGTGGACACAGATAGAGTGGATGTGGAGAGGATGTTTCCTGTAGTGGGGGACTCTAGGACCAGAGGACACAGATAGAGTGGATGTGGAGAGGATGTTTACTGCAGTGGGTAGTCTCGGACCAGAGGACACAGATAGAGTGGCTGTGGAGAGGATGTTTCCTGTAGTGGGGGAGTCTAGGACCAGAGGACACAGATAGAGTGGATGTGGAGAGGATGTTTCCTGTAGTGGGGGAGTCTAGGACCAGAGAGCACAGATAGAGTGGATGTGGAGATGATGTTTCCTGTAGTGGGGTAGTCTCGGACCAGAGGACACAGATAGAGTGGCTGTGGAGAGGATGTTTCCTGTAGTGGGGGAGTCTAGGACCAGAGGACACAGATAGAGTGGATGTGGAGAGGATGTTTCCTGTAGTGGGGGAGTCTAGGACAAGTGGACACAGATAGAGTGGATGTGGAGAGGATGTTTCCTGTAGTGGGGGAGTCTAGGACCAGAGGACACAGATAGAGTGGATGTGGGGAGGATGTTTCCTGTAGTGGGGGAGTCTAGGACCAGTGGACACAGATAGGGTGGATGTGGAGAGGATGTTTCCTGTAGTGGGGGACTCTAGGACCAGAGGACACAGATAGAGTGGATGTGGAGAGGATGTTTACTGCATTGGGTAGTCTCGGACCAGAGTACACAGATAGAGTGGCTGTGGAGAGGATGTTTCCTGTAGTGGGGGAGTCTAGGACCAGAGGACACAGATAGAGTGGATGTGGAGAGGATGTTTCCTGTAGTGGGGGAGTCTAGGACCAGAGGACACAGATAGTGTGGATGCGGAGAGGATGTTTCCTGTAGTGGGGGAGTCTATGACCAGGGGACACAGATAGAGTGGATGTGGAGAGGATGTTTCCCCTGGTGGGGGAGTCTAGGACCAGAGGACACAGATAGAGTGGATGTGGAGAGGATGTTTCCTGTAGTGGGGGAGTCTAGGACCAGAGGACACAGATAGAGTGGATGTGGAGAGGATGTTTCCTATAGTGGGGTGTCTAGGGCCAGAGGTCACAGATAGAGTGGATGTGGAGAGGATGTTTCCTATAGTGGGGGAGTCTAGGACCAGAGAACACAGATAGAGTGGATGTGGAGAGGATGTTTCCTGTAGTGGGGGAGTCTAGGACCAGAGGACACAAATAGAGTGGATGTGGAGAGGATGTTTCCTATAGTGGGGGAGTCTAGCACCAGAGGACACAGATAGAGTGGATGTGGAGAGGACGTTTCCTACAGTGGGGGAGTCTATGACCGGAGGACACAGATAGAGTGGATGAGGAGAGGATATTTCCTGTAGTGGGGGAGTCTAGGACCAGAGGACACAGATAGAGTGGATGCGGAGAGGATGTTTCCTGTAGTGGGGAGTCTAGGACCAGAGGACACTGATAGAGTGGATGTGGAGAGGATGTTTCCTGTAGTGGGGGAGTCTAGGACCAGAGGACACAGATAGAGTGGATGTGTAGAGGATGTTTCCTGTAGTCAGGGAGTCTAGGACCAGAGGACACAGATAGAGTGGATGCGGAGAGGATGTTACCTGTAGTGGGGAGTCTAGGACCAGAGGACACTGATAGAGTGGATGTGGAGAGGATGTTTCCTGTAGTGGGGGTGTCTAGGACCAGAGGACACTGATAGAGTGGATGTGGAGAGGATGTTTCCTGTAGTCAGGGAGTCTAGGACCAGAGGACACAGATAGAGTGGATGTGGAGAGGGTGTTTCCTGTAGTGGGGGAGTCTAGGACCAGAGGCCACAGATAGAGTGGATGTGGAGAGGACGTTTCCTATAGTGGGGGAGTCTAGGACCAGAGGACACAGATAGAGTGGATGCGGAGAGGATGTTTCCTGTAGTGGGGGAGTCTAGGACCAGAGGACACAGATAGAGTGGAAGTGGAGAGGGTGTTTCCTATAGTGGGGGAGTCTAGGACCAGAGGACACAGATAGAATGGATGTGGAGAGGATGTTTCCTATAGTCGGGGAGTCTAGGACCAGAGGACATAGATAGAGTGGATGTGGAGAGGATGTTTCCAATAGTCGGGGAGTCTAGGACCAGAGGACATAGATAGAGTGGATGTGGAGAGGATGTTTCCTATAGTGGGGGAGTCTAGGACCAGAGGACACAGACAGAGTGGATGTGGAGAGGATGTTTCCTGTAGTGGGGGAGACTAGGACCAGAGGACACAGATAGAGTGGATGTGGAGAGGATGTTTCCTATAGTGGGGGAGTCTAGGACCAGAGGACACAGATAGAGTGGATGTGGAGAGGATGTTTCCTATAGTGGGGGTGTCTAGGACCAGAGGACACAGATAGAGTGGATGTGGAGAGGATGTTTCCTGTAGTGAGGGAGTCTAGGACCAGAGGACACAGACAGAATGGATGTGGAGAGGATGTTTCCTGTAGTCAGGGAGTCTAGGAGCAGAGGACACAGACAGAGTGGATGTGGAGAGGATGTTTCCTGTAGTGGGGGAGTCTAGGACCAGAGGACACAGATAGAGTGTATGTGGAGAGGATGTTTCCTATAGTGGGGGAGTCTAGGACCAGAGGACACAGATAGAGTGTATGTGGAGAGGATGTTTCCTATAGTGTGGGAGTCTAGGACCAGAGGACACAGATAGAGTGTATGTGGAGAGGATGTTTCCTATAGTGGGGGAGTCTAGGACCAGAGGACACAGATAGAGTGAATGTGGAGAGGATGTTTCCTGTAGTGGGGGAGTCTAGGACCAGAGGACACAGATAGAGTGGCTGTGGATAGGATGTTTCCTGTAGTGGGGGAGTCTAGGACCAGAGGACACAGATAGAGTGGATGTGGAGTGGATGTTTCCTGTAGTGGGGGAGTCTAGGACCAGAGTACACAGATAGAGTGGATGTGGAGAGGATGTTTCCTGTAGTGGGGTAGTCTCGGACCAGAGGACACAGATAGAGTGGCTGTGGAGAGGATGTTTCCTGTAGTGGGGGAGTCTAGGACCAGAGGACACAGATAGAGTGGATGTGGAGAGGATGTTTCCTGTAGTGTGGGAGTCTAGGACAAGAGGACACAGATAGAGTGGATGTGGAGAGGATGTTTCCTGTAGTGGGGGAGTCTAGGACCAGAGGACACAGATAGAGTGGATGTGGGGAGGATGTTTCCTGTAGTGGGGGAGTCTAGGACCAGTGGACACAGATAGAGTGGATGTGGAGAGGATGTTTCCTGTAGTGGGGGACTCTAGGACCAGAGGACACAGATAGAGTGGATGTGGAGAGGATGTTTACTGCAGTGGGTAGTCTCGGACCAGAGGACACAGATAGAGTGGATGTGGAGAGGTTGTTTCCTGTAGTGGGGGAGTCTAGGACCAGAGGGCACAGATAGAGTGGATGTGGAGAGGATGTTTCCTGTAGTGGGGTAGTCTCGGACCAGAGGACACAGATAGAGTGGCTGTGGAGAGGATGTTTCCTGTAGTGGGGGAGTCTAGGACCAGAGGACACAGATAGAGTGGATGTGGAGAGGATGTTTCCTGTAGTGGGGGAGTCTAGGACAAGTGGACACAGATAGAGTGGATGTGGAGAGGATGTTTCCTGGAGTGGGGGAGTCTAGGACCAGAGGACACAGATAGAGTGGATGTGGGGAGGATGTTTCCTGTAGTGGGGGAGTCTAGGACCAGTGGACACAGATAGGGTGGATGTGGAGAGGATGTTTCCTGTAGTGGGGGAGTCTAGGACCAGAGGACACAGATAGAGTGGATGTGGAGAGGATGTTTCCTGTAGTGGGGGAGTCTAGGACCAGAGGACACAGATAGTGTGGATGTGGAGAGGATGTTTCCTGTAGTGGGGGAGTCTATGACCAGAGGACACAGATAGAGTGGATGTGGAGAGGATGTTTCCTGTAGTGGGGGAGTCTAGGACCAGAGGACACAGATAGAGTGGATGTGGAGAGGATGTTTCCTATAGTGGGGTGTCTAGGGCCAGAGGTCACAGATAGAGTGGATGTGGAGAGGATGTTTCCTATATTGGGGGAGTCTAGGACCAGAGAACACAGATAGAGTGGATGTGGAGAGGATGTTTCCTCTAGTGGGGGAGTCTAGGACCAGAGGACACAGATAGAGTGGATGTGGAGAGGATGTTTCCTGTAGTGGGGGAGTCTAGGACCAGAGGACACAGATAGAGTGGATGTGGAGAAGATGTTTCCTGTAGTGGGGGAGTCTAGGACCAGAGGGCACAGATAGAGTGGATGTGGAGAGGATGTTTCCTATAGTGTGGGAGTCTAGGACCAGAGGACACAGATAGAGTGGATGTGGAGAGGATGTTTCCTATAGTGGAGGAGTAAAGGACCAGAGGACACAGATAGAGTGGATGTGGAGAAGATGTTTCCTGTAGTGGGGGAGTCTAGGACCAGAGGGCACAGATAGAGTGGATGTGGAGAGGATGTTTCCTATAGTGGGGTGTCTAGGGCCAGAGGTCACAGATAGAGTGGATGTGGAGAGGATGTTTCCTATAGTGGGGGAGTCTAGGACCAGAGAACACAGATAGAGTGGATGTTGAGAGGATGTTTCCTATCGTGGGGAGTCTAGGACCAGAGGACACAGATAGAGTGGATGTGGAGAGGATGTTTCCTGTAGTGGGGGAGTCTAGGACCAGAGGACACAGATAGAGTGGATGTGGAGAAGATGTTTCCTGTAGTGGGGGAGTCTAGGACCAGAGGGCACAGATAGAGTGGATGTGGAGAGGATGTTTCCTATAGTGGGGGAGTCTAGGACCAGAGGACACAGATAGAGTGGATGTGGAGAGGATGTTTCCTATAGTGGAGGAGTAAAGGACCAGAGGACACAGATAGAGTGGATGTGGAGAAGATGTTTCCTGTAGTGGGGGAGTCTAGGACCAGAGGGCACAGATAGAGTGGATGTGGAGAGGATGTTTCCTATAGTGAGGGAGTCTAGGACCAGAGGACACAGATAGAGTGGATTTGGAGAGGATGTTTCCTGTAGTGGGGGAGTCTAGCACAAGAGGACACAGATAGAGTGGATGTGGAGAGGATGTTTCCTGCAGTGGGGGAGTCTAGGACCAGAGGACACAGATAGAGTGGATGTGGAGAGGATATTTCCTGTAGTGGGGGAGTCTAGGACCGGAGGACACAGATAGAGTGGATGTGGAGAGGATGTTTCCTATAGTGGAGGAGTCTAGGACCGGAGGACACAGATAGAGTGGATGTGGAGAGGATGTTTCCTATAGTGGAGGAGTCTAGGACCAGAGGACACAGATAGAGTGGATGTGGAGAGGATGTTTCCTGTAGTGGGGGAGTGTAGGACCAGAGGACACAGATAGAGTAGAGGTGGAGAGGATGTTTCCTATAGTGGAGGAGTCTAGGACCAGAGGACACAGATAGAGTAGATGTGGAGAGGATGTTTCCTATAGTGGGGGAGTCTAGGACCAGAGGACACAGATAGAGTGGATGTGGAGAGGATGTTTCCTGTAGTGGGGGAGTCTAGGACCAGAGGACACAGATAGAGTGGATGTGGTGAGGCTGTTTCCTGTAGTGGGGGAGTCTAGGACCAGAGGACACAGATAGAGTGGATGTGGAGAGGATGTTTCCTATACTGGGGAGTCTAGGACCAGAGGACACAGATAGAGTGGATGTGGAGAGGATGTTTCCTATCATGGGGGAGTCTAGGACCAGAGGACACAGATAGAGTGGATGTGGAGAGGATGTTTCCTATCATGGGGGAGTCTAGGACCAGAGGACACAGATAGAGTGGATGTGGAGAGGATGTTTCCTATAGTGGGGGAGACTAGGACCAGAGGACACAGATAGAGTGGATGTGGAGAGGATGTTTCCTGTAGTGGGGAGTCTAGGACCAGAGGACACTGATAGAGTGGATGTGGAGAGGATGTTTCCTGTAGTGGGGGTGTCTAGGACCAGAGGACACTGATAGAGTGGATGTGGAGAGGATGTTTCCTGTAGTCAGGGAGTCTAGGACCAGAGGACACAGATAGAGTGGATGTGGAGAGGGTGTTTCCTGTAGTGGGGGAGTCTAGGACCAGAGGCCACAGATAGAGTGGATGTGGAGAGGACGTTTCCTGTAGTGGGGTGTCTAGGACCAGAGGACACAGATAGAGTGGATGCGGAGAGGATGTTTCCTGTAGTGGGGGAGTCTAGGACCAGAGGACACAGATAGAGTGGAAGTGGAGAGGGTGTTTCCTATAGTGGGGGAGTCTAGGACCAGAGGACACAGATAGAGTGGATGTGGAGAGGATGTTTCCTGTAGTGGGGGAGTATAGGACCAGAGGACACAGATAGAGTGGATGTGGAGAGGACGTTTCCTACAGTGGGGGAGTCTAGGAACAGAGGACACAGATAGAGTGGATGTGGAGAGGATATTTCCAATAGTCGGGGAGTCTAGGACCAGAGGACATAGATAGAGTGGATGTGGGGAGGATGTTTCCTGTAGTGGGGGAGTCTAGGACCAGTGGACACAGATAGAGTGGATGTGGAGAGGATGTTTCCTGTAGTGGGGGACTCTAGGACCAGAGGACACAGATAGAGTGGATGTGGAGAGGATGTTTACTGCAGTGGGTAGTCTCGGACCAGAGGACACAGATAGAGTGGCTGTGGAGAGGATGTTTCCTGTAGTGGGGGAGTCTAGGACCAGAGGACACAGATAGAGTGGATGTGGAGAGGATGTTTCCTGTAGTGGGGGAGTCTAGGACCAGAGAGCACAGATAGAGTGGATGTGGAGATGATGTTTCCTGTAGTGGGGTAGTCTCGGACCAGAGGACACAGATAGAGTGGCTGTGGAGAGGATGTTTCCTGTAGTGGGGGAGTCTAGGACCAGAGGACACAGATAGAGTGGATGTGGAGAGGATGTTTCCTGTAGTGGGGGAGTCTAGGACAAGTGGACACAGATAGAGTGGATGTGGAGAGGATGTTTCCTGTAGTGGGGGAGTCTAGGACCAGAGGACACAGATAGAGTGGATGTGGGGAGGATGTTTCCTGTAGTGGGGGAGTCTAGGACCAGTGGACACAGATAGGGTGGATGTGGAGAGGATGTTTCCTGTAGTGGGGGAGTCTAGGACCAGAGGACACAGATAGAGTGGATGTGGAGAGGATGTTTACTGCATTGGGTAGTCTCGGACCAGAGTACACAGATAGAGTGGCTGTGGAGAGGATGTTTCCTGTAGTGGGGGAGTCTAGGACCAGAGGACACAGATAGAGTGGATGTGGAGAGGATGTTTCCTGTAGTGGGGGAGTCTAGGACCAGAGGACACAGATAGTGTGGATGCGGAGAGGATGTTTCCTGTAGTGGGGGAGTCTATGACCAGGGGACACAGATAGAGTGGATGTGGAGAGGATGTTTCCCCTGGTGGGGGAGTCTAGGACCAGAGGACACAGATAGAGTGGATGTCGAGAGGATGTTTCCTGTAGTGGGGGAGTCTAGGACCAGAGGACACAGATAGAGTGGATGTGGAGAGGATGTTTCCTATAGTGGGGTGTCTAGGGCCAGAGGTCACAGATAGAGTGGATGTGGAGAGGATGTTTCCTATAGTGGGGGAGTCTAGGACCAGAGAACACAGATAGAGTGGATGTGGAGAGGATGTTTCCTGTAGTGGGGGAGTCTAGGACCAGAGGACACAAATAGAGTGGATGTGGAGAGGATGTTTCCTATAGTGGGGGAGTCTAGCACCAGAGGACACAGATAGAGTGGATGTGGAGAGGACGTTTCCTATAGTGGGGGAGTCTATGACCGGAGGACACAGATAGAGTGGATGAGGAGAGGATATTTCCTGTAGTGGGGGAGTCTAGGACCAGAGGACACAGATAGAGTGGATGCGGAGAGGATGTTTCCTGTAGTGGGGAGTCTAGGACCAGAGGACACTGATAGAGTGGATGTGGAGAGGATGTTTCCTGTAGTGGGGGAGTCTAGGACCAGAGGACACAGATAGAGTGGATGTGTAGAGGATGTTTCCTGTAGTCAGGGAGTCTAGGACCAGAGGACACAGATAGAGTGGATGCGGAGAGGATGTTACCTGTAGTGGGGAGTCTAGGACCAGAGGACACTGATAGAGTGGATGTGGAGAGGATGTTTCCTGTAGTGGGGGTGTCTAGGACCAGAGGACACTGATAGAGTGGATGTGGAGAGGATGTTTCCTGTAGTCAGGGAGTCTAGGACCAGAGGACACAGATAGAGTGGATGTGGAGAGGGTGTTTCCTGTAGTGGGGGAGTCTAGGACCAGAGGCCACAGATAGAGTGGATGTGGAGAGGACGTTTCCTATAGTGGGGGAGTCTAGGACCAGAGGACATAGATAGAGTGGATGTGGAGAGGATGTTTCCAATAGTCGGGGAGTCTAGGACCAGAGGACATAGATAGAGTGGATGTGGAGAGGATGTTTCCTATAGTGGGGGAGTCTAGGACCAGAGGACACAGACAGAGTGGATGTGGAGAGGATGTTTCCTGTAGTGGGGGAGACTAGGACCAGAGGACACAGATAGAGTGGATGTGGAGAGGATGTTTCCTATAGTGGGGGAGTCTAGGACCAGAGGACACAGATAGAGTGGATGTGGAGAGGATGTTTCCTATAGTGGGGGTGTCTAGGACCAGAGGACACAGATAGAGTGGATGTGGAGAGGATGTTTCCTGTAGTGAGGGAGTCTAGGACCAGAGGACACAGACAGAATGGATGTGGAGAGGATGTTTCCTGTAGTCAGGGAGTCTAGGAGCAGAGGACACAGACAGAGTGGATGTGGAGAGGATGTTTCCTGTAGTGGGGGAGTCTAGGACCAGAGGACACAGATAGAGTGTATGTGGAGAGGATGTTTCCTATAGTGGGGGAGTCTAGGACCAGAGGACACAGATAGAGTGTATGTGGAGAGGATGTTTCCTATAGTGTGGGAGTCTAGGACCAGAGGACACAGATAGAGTGTATGTGGAGAGGATGTTTCCTATAGTGGGGGAGTCTAGGACCAGAGGACACAGATAGAGTGAATGTGGAGAGGATGTTTCCTGTAGTGGGGGAGTCTAGGACCAGAGGACACAGATAGAGTGGCTGTGGATAGGATGTTTCCTGTAGTGGGGGAGTCTAGGACCAGAGGACACAGATAGAGTGGATGTGGAGTGGATGTTTCCTGTAGTGGGGGAGTCTAGGACCAGAGTACACAGATAGAGTGGATGTGGAGAGGATGTTTCCTGTAGTGGGGTAGTCTCGGACCAGAGGACACAGATAGAGTGGCTGTGGAGAGGATGTTTCCTGTAGTGGGGGAGTCTAGGACCAGAGGACACAGATAGAGTGGATGTGGAGAGGATGTTTCCTGTAGTGTGGGAGTCTAGGACAAGAGGACACAGATAGAGTGGATGTGGAGAGGATGTTTCCTGTAGTGGGGGAGTCTAGGACCAGAGGACACAGATAGAGTGGATGTGGGGAGGATGTTTCCTGTAGTGGGGGAGTCTAGGACCAGTGGACACAGATAGAGTGGATGTGGAGAGGATGTTTCCTGTAGTGGGGGACTCTAGGACCAGAGGACACAGATAGAGTGGATGTGGAGAGGATGTTTACTGCAGTGGGTAGTCTCGGACCAGAGGACACAGATAGAGTGGCTGTGGAGAGGATGTTTCCTGTAGTGGGGGAGTCTAGGACCAGAGGACACAGATAGAGTGGATGTGGAGAGGTTGTTTCCTGTAGTGGGGGAGTCTAGGACCAGAGGGCACAGATAGAGTGGATGTGGAGAGGATGTTTCCTGTAGTGGGGTAGTCTCGGACCAGAGGACACAGATAGAGTGGCTGTGGAGAGGATGTTTCCTGTAGTGGGGGAGTCTAGGACCAGAGGACACAGATAGAGTGGATGTGGAGAGGATGTTTCCTGTAGTGGGGGAGTCTAGGACAAGTGGACACAGATAGAGTGGATGTGGAGAGGATGTTTCCTGGAGTGGGGGAGTCTAGGACCAGAGGACACAGATAGAGTGGATGTGGGGAGGATGTTTCCTGTAGTGGGGGAGTCTAGGACCAGTGGACACAGATAGGGTGGATGTGGAGAGGATGTTTCCTGTAGTGGGGGAGTCTAGGACCAGAGGACACAGATAGAGTGGATGTGGAGAGGATGTTTCCTGTAGTGGGGGAGTCTAGGACCAGAGGACACAGATAGTGTGGATGCGGAGAGGATGTTTCCTGTAGTGGGGGAGTCTATGACCAGAGGACACAGATAGAGTGGATGTGGAGAGGATGTTTCCTGTAGTGGGGGAGTCTAGGACCAGAGGACACAGATAGAGTGGATGTGGAGAGGATGTTTCCTATAGTGGGGTGTCTAGGGCCAGAGGTCACAGATAGAGTGGATGTGGAGAGGATGTTTCCTATATTGGGGGAGTCTAGGACCAGAGAACACAGATAGAGTGGATGTGGAGAGGATGTTTCCTCTAGTGGGGGAGTCTAGGACCAGAGGACACAGATAGAGTGGATGTGGAGAGGATGTTTCCTGTAGTGGGGGAGTCTAGGACCAGAGGACACAGATAGAGTGGATGTGGAGAAGATGTTTCCTGTAGTGGGGGAGTCTAGGACCAGAGGGCACAGATAGAGTGGATGTGGAGAGGATGTTTCCTATAGTGTGGGAGTCTAGGACCAGAGGACACAGATAGAGTGGATGTGGAGAGGATGTTTCCTATAGTGGAGGAGTAAAGGACCAGAGGACACAGATAGAGTGGATGTGGAGAAGATGTTTCCTGTAGTGGGGGAGTCTAGGACCAGAGGGCACAGATAGAGTGGATGTGGAGAGGATGTTTCCTATAGTGGGGTGTCTAGGGCCAGAGGTCACAGATAGAGTGGATGTGGAGAGGATGTTTCCTATAGTGGGGGAGTCTAGGACCAGAGAACACAGATAGAGTGGATGTTGAGAGGATGTTTCCTATCGTGGGGAGTCTAGGACCAGAGGACACAGATAGAGTGGATGTGGAGAGGATGTTTCCTGTAGTGGGGGAGTCTAGGACCAGAGGACACAGATAGAGTGGATGTGGAGAAGATGTTTCCTGTAGTGGGGGAGTCTAGGACCAGAGGGCACAGATAGAGTGGATGTGGAGAGGATGTTTCCTATAGTGGGGGAGTCTAGGACCAGAGGACACAGATAGAGTGGATGTGGAGAGGATGTTTCCTATAGTGGAGGAGTAAAGGACCAGAGGACACAGATAGAGTGGATGTGGAGAAGATGTTTCCTGTAGTGGGGGAGTCTAGGACCAGAGGGCACAGATAGAGTGGATGTGGAGAGGATGTTTCCTATAGTGAGGGAGTCTAGGACCAGAGGACACAGATAGAGTGGATGTGGAGAGGATGTTTCCTGCAGTGGGGGAGTCTAGGACCAGAGGACACAGATAGAGTGGATGTGGAGAGGATATTTCCTGTAGTGGGGGAGTCTAGGACCGGAGGACACAGATAGAGTGGATGTGGAGAGGATGTTTCCTATAGTGGAGGAGTCTAGGACCGGAGGACACAGATAGAGTGGATGTGGAGAGGATGTTTCCTATAGTGGAGGAGTCTAGGACCAGAGGACACAGATAGAGTGGATGTGGAGAGGATGTTTCCTGTAGTGGGGGAGTGTAGGACCAGAGGACACAGATAGAGTAGAGGTGGAGAGGATGTTTCCTATAGTGGAGGAGTCTAGGACCAGAGGACACAGATAGAGTAGATGTGGAGAGGATGTTTCCTATAGTGGGGGAGTCTAGGACCAGAGGACACAGATAGAGTGGATGTGGAGAGGATGTTTCCTGTAGTGGGGGAGTCTAGGACCAGAGGACACAGATAGAGTGGATGTGGTGAGGCTGTTTCCTGTAGTGGGGGAGTCTAGGACCAGAGGACACAGATAGAGTGGATGTGGAGAGGATGTTTCCTATACTGGGGAGTCTAGGACCAGAGGACACAGATAGAGTGGATGTGGAGAGGATGTTTCCTATCATGGGGGAGTCTAGGACCAGAGGACACAGATAGAGTGGATGTGGAGAGGATGTTTCCTATCATGGGGGAGTCTAGGACCAGAGGACACAGATAGAGTGGATGTGGAGAGGATGTTTCCTATCATGGGGGAGTCTAGCACCAGAGGACACAGATAGAGTGGATGTGGAGAGGATGTTTCCTGTAGTGGGGGAGTCTAGGACCAGAGGACACAGATAGAGTGGATGTGGAGAGGATGTTTCCTATAGTGGGGGAGTCTAGGTCCAGAGGACACAGATAGAGTGGATGTGGAGAGGATGTTTCCTGTAGTGGGGGAGTCTAGGACCAGAGATAGAGTGGATGTGGAGAGGATGTTTCCTATAGTGGGGAGTCTAGGACCAGAGGACAGAGATAGAGTGGATGTGGAGAGGACGTTTCCTATCGTGGGGAGTCTAGGACCTGAGGACACAGATAGAGTGGATGTGGAGAGGATGTTTCCTGTAGGGGGGAGTCTAGGACCAGAGAACACAGATAGAGTGTATGTGGAGAGGATGTTTCCTATAGTGAGGGAGTCTAGGACCAGAGGACACAGATAGAGTGGATGTGGAGAGGATGTTTCCTGTAGTAGGGGAGTCTAGGACCAGAGGACACAGACAGAGTGGATGTGGAGAGGATGTTTCCTGTAGTGGGGGAGTCTATGACCATAGGACACAGATAGCGTGGATGTGGAGAGGATGTTTCCTGTAGTGTGGGAGTCTATGACCGGAGGACACAGATAGAGTGGATGTGGAGAGGATGTTTCCTGTAGTGTGGGAGTCTAGGACCAGAGGACACAGATAGAGTGGATGTGGAGAGGATGTTTCCTGTAGTGGGGGAGTCTAGGACCAGAGTACACAGACAGAGTGGATGTGGAGAGGATGTTTCCTATAGTGGGGGAGTCTAGGACCAGAGGACACAGATAGAGTGGATGTGGAGAGGATGTTTCCTGTAGTCGGGGAGTCTAGGAACACAGATAGAGTGGATGCGGAGAGGATGTTTCCTGTAGTGGGGAGTCTAGGAACAGAGGACACTGATAGAGTGGATGTGGAGAGGGTGTTTCCTGTAGTGGGGGCGTCTAGGACCAGAGGACACAGATAGAGTGGATGTGGAGAGGACGTTTCCTATAGTGGGGGAGTCTAGGACCAGAGGACACAGATAGAGTGGATGTGGAGAGGATGTTTCCTGTAGTGTGGGAGTCTATGACTGGAGGACACAGATAGAGTGAATGTGGAGAGGATGTTTCCTATAGTGGGGGAGTCTAGGACCAGAGGACACAGATAGAGTGGATGTGGAGAGGATGTTTCCTGTAGTCGGGGAGTCTAGGACCAGAGGACACTGATAGAGTGGATGTGGAGAGGATGTTTCCTGTAGTGGGGAGTCTAGGACCAGAGGACACTGATAGAGTGGATGTGGAGAGGATGTTTCCTGTAGTCGGGGAGTCTAGGACCAGAGGACACAGACAGAGTGGATGCGGAGAGAATGTTTCCTGTAGTGGGGGAGTCTATGACCATAGGACACAGATAGCGTGGATGTGGAGAGGATGTTTCCTGTAGTGGGGGAGTCTAGGACCAGAGGACACACATAGAGTGGATGTGGAGATGATGTTTCCTGTAGTGGGGGAGTCTAGGACCAGAGGACACAGATAGAGTGGATGTGGAGAGGATGTTTCCTGTAGTGGGGGAGTCTAGGACCAGAGGACACAGATAGAGTGGATGTGGAGAGGATGTTTCCTATAGTGGGGGAGTCTAGGAACAGAGGACACAGATAGAGTGGATGCGGAGAGGATGTTTCCTGTAGTGGGGAGACCAGGACCAGCGGACACTGATAGAGTGGATGTGGAGAGGATGTTTCCTGTAGTGGGGAGCCTAGGACCAGAGGACACTGATAGAGTGGATGTGGAGAGGATGTTTCCTGTAGTCGGGGAGTCTAGGACCAGAGGACACAGATAGAGTGGATGTGGACAGGGCGTTTCCTATAGTGGGGGAGTCTAGCACCAGAGGACACAGATAGAGTGGATGTGGAGAGGACGTTTCCTATAGTGGAGGAGTAAAGGACCAGAGGACACAGATAGAGTGGATGTGGAGAAGATGTTTCCTGTAGTGGGGGAGTCTAGGACCAGAGGACACAGATAGAGTGGATGTGGAGAGGATGTTTCCTGTAGTGGGGGAGTGTAGGACCAGAGGACACAGATAGAGTAGAGGTGGAGAGGATGTTTCCTATAGTGGAGGAGTCTAGGACCAGAGGACACAGATAGAGTAGATGTGGAGAGGATGTTTCCTATAGTGGGGGAGTCTAGGACCAGAGGACACAGATAGAGTGGATGTGGAGAGGATGTTTCCTGTAGTGGGGGAGTCTAGGACCAGAGGACACAGATAGAGTGGATGTGGTGAGGCTGTTTCCTGTAGTGGGGGAGTCTAGGACCAGAGGACACAGATAGAGTGGATGTGGAGAGGATGTTTCCTATACTGGGGAGTCTAGGACCAGAGGACACAGATAGAGTGGATGTGGAGAGGATGTTTCCTATCATGGGGGAGTCTAGGACCAGAGGACACAGATAGAGTGGATGTGGAGAGGATGTTTCCTATCATGGGGGAGTCTAGGACCAGAGGACACAGATAGAGTGGATGTGGAGAGGATGTTTCCTATCATGGGGGAGTCTAGCACCAGAGGACACAGATAGAGTGGATGTGGAGAGGATGTTTCCTGTAGTGGGGGAGTCTAGGACCAGAGGACACAGATAGAGTGGATGTGGAGAGGATGTTTCTTATAGTGGGGGAGTCTAGGTCCAGAGGACACAGATAGAGTGGATGTGGAGAGGATGTTTCCTGTAGTGGGGGAGTCTAGGACCAGAGATAGAGTGGATGTGGAGAGGATGTTTCCTATAGTGGGGAGTCTAGGACCAGAGGACAGAGATAGAGTGGATGTGGAGAGGACGTTTCCTATCGTGGGGAGTCTAGGACCTGAGGACACAGATAGAGTGGATGTGGAGAGGATGTTTCCTGTAGGGGGGAGTCTAGGACCAGAGAACACAGATAGAGTGTATGTGGAGAGGATGTTTCCTATAGTGAGGGAGTCTAGGACCAGAGGACACAGATAGAGTGGATGTGGAGAGGATGTTTCCTGTAGTAGGGGAGTCTAGGACCAGAGGACACAGACAGAGTGGATGTGGAGAGGATGTTTCCTGTAGTGGGGGAGTCTATGACCATAGGACACAGATAGCGTGGATGTGGAGAGGATGTTTCCTGTAGTGTGGGAGTCTATGACCGGAGGACACAGATAGAGTGGATGTGGAGAGGATGTTTCCTGTAGTGTGGGAGTCTAGGACCAGAGGACACAGATAGAGTGGATGTGGAGAGGATGTTTCCTGTAGTGGGGGAGTCTAGGACCAGAGTACACAGACAGAGTGGATGTGGAGAGGATGTTTCCTATAGTGGGGGAGTCTAGGACCAGAGGACACAGATAGAGTGGATGTGGAGAGGATGTTTCCTGTAGTCGGGGAGTCTAGGAACACAGATAGAGTGGATGCGGAGAGGATGTTTCCTGTAGTGGGGAGTCTAGGAACAGAGGACACTGATAGAGTGGATGTGGAGAGGGTGTTTCCTGTAGTGGGGGCGTCTAGGACCAGAGGACACAGATAGAGTGGATGTGGAGAGGACGTTTCCTATAGTGGGGGAGTCTAGGACCAGAGGACACAGATAGAGTGGATGTGGAGAGGATGTTTCCTGTAGTGTGGGAGTCTATGACTGGAGGACACAGATAGAGTGAATGTGGAGAGGATGTTTCCTATAGTGGGGGAGTCTAGGACCAGAGGACACAGATAGAGTGGATGTGGAGAGGATGTTTCCTGTAGTCGGGGAGTCTAGGACCAGAGGACACTGATAGAGTGGATGTGGAGAGGATGTTTCCTGTAGTGGGGAGTCTAGGACCAGAGGACACTGATAGAGTGGATGTGGAGAGGATGTTTCCTGTAGTCGGGGAGTCTAGGACCAGAGGACACAGACAGAGTGGATGCGGAGAGAATGTTTCCTGTAGTGGGGGAGTCTATGACCATAGGACACAGATAGCGTGGATGTGGAGAGGATGTTTCCTGTAGTGGGGGAGTCTAGGACCAGAGGACACACATAGAGTGGATGTGGAGATGATGTTTCCTGTAGTGGGGGAGTCTAGGACCAGAGGACACAGATAGAGTGGATGTGGAGAGGATGTTTCCTGTAGTGGGGGAGTCTAGGACCAGAGGACACAGATAGAGTGGATGTGGAGAGGATGTTTCCTATAGTGGGGGAGTCTAGGAACAGAGGACACAGATAGAGTGGATGCGGAGAGGATGTTTCCTGTAGTGGGGAGACCAGGACCAGCGGACACTGATAGAGTGGATGTGGAGAGGATGTTTCCTGTAGTGGGGAGCCTAGGACCAGAGGACACTGATAGAGTGGATGTGGAGAGGATGTTTCCTGTAGTCGGGGAGTCTAGGACCAGAGGACACAGATAGAGTGGATGTGGACAGGGCGTTTCCTATAGTGGGGGAGTCTAGCACCAGAGGACACAGATAGAGTGGATGTGGAGAGGACGTTTCCTATAGTGGGGGAGTCTAGGACCAGAGGACACAGATAGAGTGGATGTGGAGAGGACGTTTCCTACAGTGGGGGAGTCTAGAACCAGAGGGCACATATAGAGTGGATGTGGAGAGGATGTTTCCTGTAGTGTGGGAGTCTAGGACCAGAGGACACAGATAGAGTGGATGTGGTGAGGCTGTTTCCTGTAGTGGGGGAGTCTAGGACCAGAGGACACAGATAGAGTGGATGTGGAGAGGATGTTTCCTATACTGGGGAGTCTAGGACCAGAGGACACAGATAGAGTGGATGTGGAGAGGATGTTTCCTATCATGGGGGAGTCTAGGACCAGAGGACACAGATAGAGTGGATGTGGAGAGGATGTTTCCTATCATGGGGGAGTCTAGGACCAGAGGACACAGATAGAGTGGATGTGGAGAGGATGTTTCCTATCATGGGGGAGTCTAGCACCAGAGGACACAGATAGAGTGGATGTGGAGAGGATGTTTCCTTTAGTGGGGGAGTCTAGGACCAGAGGACACAGATAGAGTGGATGTGGAGAGGATGTTTCCTATAGTGGGGGAGTCTAGGTCCAGAGGACACAGATAGAGTGGATGTGGAGAGGATGTTTCCTGTAGTGGGGGAGTCTAGGACCACAGATAGAGTGGATGTGGAGAGGATGTTTCCTATAGTGGGGAGTCTAGGACCAGAGGACAGAGATAGAGTGGATGTGGAGAGGACGTTTCCTATCGTGGGGAGTCTAGGACCTGAGGACACAGATAGAGTGGATGTGGAGAGGATGTTTCCTGTAGGGGGGAGTCTAGGACCAGAGGACACAGATAGAGTGTATGTGGAGAGGATGTTTCCTATAGTGAGGGAGTCTAGGACCAGAGGACACAGATAGAGTGGATGTGGAGAGGATGTTTCCTGTAGTAGGGGAGTCTAGGACCAGAGGACACAGACAGAGTGGATGTGGAGAGGATGTTTCCTGTAGTGGGGGAGTCTATGACCATAGGACACAGATAGCGTGGATGTGGAGAGGATGTTTCCTGTAGTGTGGGAGTCTATGACCGGAGGACACAGATAGAGTGGATGTGGAGAGGATGTTTCCTGTAGTGTGGGAGTCTAGGACCAGAGGACACAGATAGAGTGGATGTGGAGAGGATGTTTCCTGTAGTGGGGGAGTCTAGGACCAGAGTACACAGACAGAGTGGATGTGGAGAGGATGTTTCCTATAGTGGGGGAGTCTAGGACCAGAGGACACAGATAGAGTGGATGTGGAGAGGATGTTTCCTGTAGTCGGGGAGTCTAGGAACACAGATAGAGTGGATGCGGAGAGGATGTTTCCTGTAGTGGGGAGTCTAGGAACAGAGGACACTGATAGAGTGGATGTGGAGAGGGTGTTTCCTGTAGTGGGGGCGTCTAGGACCAGAGGACACAGATAGAGTGGATGTGGAGAGGACGTTTCCTATAGTGGGGGAGTCTAGGACCAGAGGACACAGATAGAGTGGATGTGGAGAGGATGTTTCCTGTAGTGTGGGAGTCTATGACTGGAGGACACAGATAGAGTGGATGTGGAGAGGATGTTTCCTGTAGTGGGGGAGTCTAGGACCAGAGGACACAGATAGAGTGAATGTGGAGAGGATGTTTCCTATAGTGGGTGAGTCTAGGACCAGAGGACACAGATAGAGTGGATGTGGAGAGGATGTTTCCTGTAGTCGGGGAGTCTAGGAACAGAGGACACAGATAGAGTGGATGCGGAGAGGATGTTTCCTGTAGTGGGGAGTCTAGGACCAGAGAACACAGATAGAGTGGATGTGGAGAGGATGTTTCCTGTAGTGGGGGAGTCTAGGACCAGAGGACACTGATAGAGTGGATGTGGAGAGGATGTTTCCTGTAGTGGGGAGTCTAGGACCAGAGGACACTGATAGAGTGGATGTGGAGAGGATGTTTCCTGTAGTCGGGGAGTCTAGGACCAGAGGACACAGACAGAGTGGATGCGGAGAGAATGTTTCCTGTAGTGGGGGAGTCTATGACCATAGGACACAGATAGCGTGGATGTGGAGAGGATGTTTCCTGTAGTGGGGAGTCTAGGACCAGAGGACACACATAGAGTGGATGTGGAGATGATGTTTCCTGTAGTGGGGGAGTCTAGGACCAGAGGACACAGATAGAGTGGATGTGGAGAGGATGTTTCCTGTAGTGGGGGAGTCTAGGACCAGAGGACACAGATAGAGTGGATGTGGAGAGGATGTTTCCTATAGTGGGGGAGTCTAGGAACAGAGGACACAGATAGAGTGGATGCGGAGAGGATGTTTCCTGTAGTGGGGAGACTAGGACCAGCGGACACTGACAGAGTGGATGTGGAGAGGATGTTTCCTGTAGTGGAGAGCCTAGGACCAGAGGACACTGATAGAGTGGATGTGGAGAGGATGTTTCCTGTAGTCGGGGAGTCTAGGACCAGAGGACACAGATAGAGTGGATGTGGAGAGGATATTTCCTATAGTGGGGGAGTCTAGGACCAGAGGACACAGATAGAGTGGATGTGGAGAGGACGTTTCCTACAGTGGGGGAGTCTAGAACCAGAGGGCACATATAGAGTGGATGTGGAGAGGATGTTTCCTGTAGTGTGGGAGTCTATGACCGGAGGACACAGATAGAGTGGATGTGGAGAGGATGTTTCCTGTAGTGGGGGAGTCTAGGACCAGAGGACACAGATTGAGTGGATGTGGAGAGGATGTTTCCTATAGTGGGGGAGTCTAGGACCAGAGGACACAGATAGAGTGGATGTGGAGAGGATGTTTCCTGTAGTCGGGGAGTCTAGGAACAGAGGACACAGATAGAGTGGATGCGGAGAGGATGTTTCCTGTAGTGGGGAGTCTAGGGCCAGAGGACACTGATAGAGTGGATGTGGAGAGGATGTTTCCTGTAGTCAGGGAGTCTAGGACCAGAGGACACAGATAGAGTGGATGTGGAGAGGGTGTTTCCTGTAGTGGGGGAGTCTAGGACCAGAGGACACAGATAGAGTGGATGCGTAGAGGATGTTTCCTGTAGTGGGGGAGTCTAGGACCAGAGGACACAGATAGAGTGGATGTGGAGAGGATATTTCCTGTAGTGGGGGAGCCTAGGACCAGAGAACACTGATAGAGTGGATGTGGAGAGGATGTTTCCTATAGTGGGGGAGACTAAGGCAAGAGGACACAGACAGAGTGGATGTGGAGAGGATGTTTCCTGTAGTGGGGGAGTCTAGGGCCAGAGGACACAGATAGAGTGGATGTGGAGAGGATGTTTCCTATAGTGGGGGAGTCTAGGACCAGAGGACACAGATAGAGTGGATGTGAAGAGGATGTTTCCAGTAGTGGGGGAGTCTAGGACCAGAGGACACAGATAGAGTGGATGTGGAGAGGATGTTTCCTATAGTGGGGGAGTCTAGGACCAGAGGACACAGACAGAGTGGATGTGGAGAGGATGTTTCCTGTAGTGGGGGAGTCTAGGACCAGAGGACACAGATAGAGTGGATGTGGAGAGGATGTTTCCTATAGTGGGGGAGTCTAGGACCAGAGGACACAGATAGAGTGGATGTTTAGAGGATGTTTCCTATAGTGGGGGAGTCTAGGACCAGAGGACACAGATAGAGTGGATGTGTAGAGGATGTTTCCTGTAGTGAGGGAGTCTAGGACCAGAGGACACAGACAGAATGGATGTGGAGAGGATGTTTCCTGTAGTGAGGGAGTCTAGGACCAGAGGACACATACAGAGTGGATGTGGAGAGGATGTTTCCTGTAGTGGGGGAGTCTAGGACCAGAGGACACAGATAGAGTGTATGTGGAGAGGATGTTTGCTATAGTGGGGGAGTCTAGGACCAGAGGACACAGATAGAGTGTATGTGGAGAGGATGTTTCCTATAGTGGGGCAGTCTAGGACCAGAGGACACAGATAGAGTGTATGTGGAGAGGATGTTTCCTATAGTGGGGGAGTCTAGGACCAGAGGACACAGATAGAGTGAATGTGGAGAGGATGTTTCCTGTAGTGGGGGAGTCTAGGACCAGAGTACACAGACGGAGTGGATGTGGAGAGGATGTTTCCTATAGTGGTGGAGTCTAGGACCAGAGTACACAGATACAGTGGATGTGGAGAGGATGTTTCCTGTAGTGGGGGAGTCTAGGACCAGAGGACACAGATAGAGTGGATGTGGAGAGGATCTTTCCTGTAGTCGGGGAGTCTAGGAACAGAGGACACAGATAGAGTGGATGCGGAGAGGATGTTTCCTGTAGTGGGGAGTCTCGGACCAGAGGACACTGATAGAGTGGATGTGGAGAGGGTGTTTCCTGTAGTGGGGGCGTCTAGGACCAGAGGACACAGATAGAGTGGATGTGGGGAGGACGTTTCCTATAGTGGGGGAGTCTAGGACCAGAGGGCACAAATAGAGTGGATGTGGAGAGGATGTTTCCTGTAGTGTGGGAGTCTATGACTGGAGGACACAGATAGAGTGGATGTGGAGAGGATGTTTCCTGTAGTCAGGGTGTCTAGGAACAGAGGACACAGATAGAGTGGATGCGGAGTGGATGTTTCCTGTAGTGGGGAGTCTAGGACCAGAGAACACAGATAGAGTGGATGTGGAGAGGATGTTTCCTGTAGTGGGGGAGTCTAGGACCAGAGGACACAGATAGAGTGGATGTGGAGAGGATATTTCCTATAGTGGGGGAGTCTAGCACCAGAGGACACAGATAGAGTGGATGTGGAGAGGACGTTTCCTATAGTGGGGGAGTCTAGGACCAGAGGACACAGATAGAGTGGATGTCGAGAGGACGTTTCCTACTGTGGGGGAGTCTAGAACCAGAGCGCACATATAGAGTGGATGTGGAGAGGATGTTTCCTGTAGTGTGGGAGTCTATGACCGGAGGACACAGATAGAGTGGATGTGGAGAGGATATTTCCTGTAGTGGGGGAGTCTAGGACCAGAGGACACAGATAGAGTGGATGCGGAGAGGATGTTTCCTGTAGTGGGGAGTCTAGGACCAGAGGACACTGATAGAGTGGATGTGGAGAGGATGTTTCCTTTACTGGGGTGTCTAGGACCAGAGGACACTGATAGAGTGGATGTGGAGAGGATGTTTCCTGTAGTCAGGGAGTCTAGGACCAGAGGACACAGATAGAGTGGATGTGGAGAGGGTGTTTCCTGTAGTGGGGGAGTCTAGGACCAGAGGCCACAGATAGAGTGGATGTGGAGAGGACGTTTCCTATAGTGGGGGAGTCTAGGACCAGAGGACACAGATAGAGTGGATGCGGAGAGGATGTTTCCTGTAGTGGGGGAGTCTAGGACCAGAGGACACAGATAGAGTGGATGTGGAGAGGGTGTTTCCTATAGTGGGGGAGTCTAGGACCAGAGGACACAGATAGAGTGGATGTGGAGAGGATGTTTCCTGCAGTGGGGGAGTATAGGACCAGAGGACACAGATAGAGTGGATGTGGAGAGGACGTTTCCTACAGTGGGGGAGTCTAGGAACAGAGGACACAGATAGAGTGGATGTGGAGAGGATATTTCCAATAGTCGGGGAGTCTAGGACCAGAGGACATAGATAGAGTGGATGTGGAGAGGATGTTTCCTGTAGTGGGGGAGTCTAGGACCAGAGGACACAGATAGAGTGGATGTGGAGAGGATGTTTCCTGTAGTGGGGGAGTCTAGGACCAGAGGACACAGATAGAGTGGATGTAGAGAGGATATTTCCTGTAGTGGGGGAGCCTAGGACCAGAGAACACAGATAGAGTGGATGTGGAGAGGATGTTTCCTATAGTGGGGGAGACTAAGGCAAGAGGACACAGACAGAGTGGATGTGGAGAGGATGTTTCCTGTAGTGGGGGAGTCTAGGGCCAGAGGACACAGATAGAGTGAATGTGGAGAGGATGTTTCCTATAGTGGGGGAGTCTAGGACCAGAGGACACAGATAGAGTGGATGTGGAGAGGATGTTTCCTATAGTGGGGGAGTCTAGGACCAGAGGACACAGACAGAATGGATGTGGAGAGGATGTTTCCTGTAGTGAGGGAGTCTAGGACCAGAGGACACAGACAGAGTGGATGTGGAGAGGATGTTTCCTGTAGTGGGGGAGTCTAGGACCAGAGGACACAGATAGAGTGTATGTGGAGAGGATGTTTCCTATAGTGGGGGAGTCTAGGACCAGAGGACACCAATAGAGTGTATGTGGAGAGGATGTTTCCTATAGTGGGGGAGTCTAGGACCAGAGGACACAGATAGAGTGTATGTGGAGAGGATGTTTCCTATAGTGGGGGCGTCTAGGACCAGAGGACACAGAGTGAATGTGGAGAGGATGTTTCCTGTAGTGGGGGAGTCTAGGACCAGAGGACACAGATAGAGTGGATGTGGAGAGGATGTTTCCTGTAGTGGGGGAGTATAGGACCAAAGAACACAGATAGAGTGGATGTGGAGAGGCTGTTTCCTATAGTGGGGGGGGGGGGTTCTAGGACCAGAGGACACAGATAGTGTGGATGTGGAGAGGATGTTTCCTGTAGTGGGGGAGTCTAGGACCAGAGGACACAGATAGAGTGGATGTGGAGAGGATGTTTCCTGTAGTGGGGGAGTCTAGGACCAGAGGACACAGTTAGAGCGGATGTGGAAAGGATATTTCCTATAGTCGGGGAGTCGAGGACCAGAGGAGACAGATAGAGTGGCTGTGGATAGGATGTTTCCTGTAGTGGGGGAGTCTAGGACCAGAGGACACAGATAGAGTGGATGTGGAGAGGATGTTTCCTGTAGTGGGGGAGTCTAGGACCAGAGTACACAGATAGAGTGGATGTGGAGAGGATGTTTCCTGTACTGGGGTAGTCTCGGACCAGAGGACACAGATAGAGTGGCTGTGGAGAGGATGTTTCCTGTAGTGGGGGAGTCTAGGACCAGAGGACACAGATAGAGTGGATGTGGAGAGGATGTTTCCTGTAGTGGGGGATTCTAGGACAAGAGGACACAGATAGAGTGGATGTGGAGAGGATGTTTCCTGTAGTGGGGTAGTCTAGGACCAGAGGACACAGATAGAGTGGATGTGGGGAGGATGTTTCCTGTAGTGGGAGAGTCTAGGACCAGTGGACACAGATAGAGTGGATGTGGAGAGGATGTTTCCTGTAGTGGGGGAGTCTAGGACCAGAGGACACAGATAGAGTGGATGTGGAGAGGATGTTTACTGCAGTGGGTAGTCTCGGACCAGAGGACACAGATAGAGTGGATGTGGAGAGGATGTTTCCTGTAGTGGGGGAGTCTAGGACCAGAGGACACAGATAGATTCGATGTGGAGAGGATGTTTCCTGTAGTGGGGTAGTCTCGGACCAGAGGACACAGATAGAGTGGATGTGGAGAGGATGTTTCCTATAGTGGGGGAGTCTAGGACCAGAGGACACAGATAGAGTGGATGTGGAGAGGATGTTTCCTGTAGTGGGGGAGTCTAGGACCAGAGGACACAGATCGAGTGGATGTGGGGAGGATGTTTCCTGTAGTGGGGGAGTCTATGACCAGAGGACACAGATAGAGTGGATGTGGAGAGGATGTTTACTGCAGTGGGTAGTCTCGGACCAGAGTACACAGATAGAGTGGCTGTGGAGAGGATGTTTCCTGTAGTGGGGGAGTCTAGGACCAGAGGACACAGATAGAGTGGATGTGGAGAGGATGTTTCCTGTAGTGGGGGAGTCTAGGACCAGAGGACACAGATAGTGTGGATGCGGAGAGGATGTTTCCTGTAGTGGGGGAGTCTATGACCAGGGGACACAGATAGAGTGGATGTGGAGAGGATGTTTCCCCTGGTGGGGGAGTCTAGGACCAGAGGACACAGATAGAGTGGATGTTGAGAGGATGTTTCCTGTAGTGGGTGAGTCTAGGACCAGAGGACACAGATAGAGTGGATGTGGAGAGGATGTTTCCTGCAGTGGGGGAGTCTAGGACCAGAGGACACAGATAGAGTGGATGTTGAGAGGATGTTTCCTGTAGTGGGGGAGTCTAGGACCAGAGGACACAGATAGTGTGGTTGCGGAGAGGATGTTTCCTGTAGTGGGGGAGTCTATGACCAGGGGACACAGATAGAGTTAATGTGGAGAGGATGTTTCCCCTGGTGGGGGAGTCTAGGACCAGAGGACACAGATAGAGTGGATGTTGAGAGGATGTTTCCTGTAGTGGGTGAGTCTAGGACCAGAGGACACAGATAGAGTGGATGTTGAGAGGATGTTTCCTGTAGTGGGGGAGTCTAGGACCAGAGGACACAGATAGAGTGGATGTGGAGAGGATGTTTCCTGTAGTGGGGGAGTCTAGGACCAGAGGACACAGATAGAGTGGATGTGGAGAGGATGTTTCCTATAGTGCGGGAGTCTAGGGCCAGAGGTCACAGATAGAGTGGATGTGGAGAGGATGTTTCCTATCGTGGGGGAGTCTAGGTCCAGAAGACACAGATAGAGTGGATGTGGAGAGGATGTTTCCTGTAGTGGGGGAGTCAAGGACCAGAGGACACAGATAGAGTGGATGTGGAGATAATGTTTCCTATAGTGGGGGAGTCTAGGGCCAGAGGTCACAGATAGAGTGGATGTGGAGAGGATGTTTCCTATCGTGGGGGAGTCTAGGTCCAGAAGACACAGATAGAGTGGATGTGGAGAGGATGTTTCCTGTAGTGGGGGAGTCTAGGACCAGAGGACACAGATAGAGTGGATGTGGAGAGGATGTTTCCTGTAGTGGGGGAGTCTAGGACCAGAAGACACAGATAGAGTGGATGTGGAGAGGATGTTTCCTGTAGTGGGGGAGTCTAGGACCAGAGGACACAGATAGAGTGGATGTGGAGAGGATGTTTCCTGTAGTGGGGGAGTCTAGGTCCAGAGGACACAGATAGAGTGGATGTTGAGAGGATGTTTCCTGTAGTGGGGGAGTCTAGGACCAGAGGACACAGATAGTGTGGATGCGGAGAGGATGTTTCCTGTAGTGGGGGAGTCTATGACCAGGGGACACAGATAGAGTTAATGTGGAGCGGATGTTTCCCCTGGTGGTGGAGTCTAGGACCAGAGGACACAGATAGAGTGGATGTGGAGAGGATGTTTCCCCTGGTGGGGGAGTCTAGGACCAGAGGACACAGATAGAGTGGATGTTGAGAGGATGTTTCCTGTAGTGGGTGAGTCTAGGACCAGAGGACACAGATAGAGTGGAGGTTGAGAGGATGTTTCCTGTAGTTGGGGAGTCTTGGACCAGAGGACACAGACAGAGTGGATGTGGAGAGGATGTTTCCTGTAGTGGGGGAGTCTAGGACCAGAGGACACAGAGAGAGTGGATGTGGAGAGGATGTTTACTGCAGTGGGGGAGTCTAGGACCAGAGGACACAGATAGAGTGGGTGTGGAGAGGATGTTTCCCCTGGTGGGGGAGTCTAGGACCAGAGGACACAGATAGAGTGGATGTGGAGAGGATGTTTCCTGTAGTGGGGGAGTCTAGGACCAGAGGACACAGATAGAGTGGATGTGGAGAGGATGTTTCCTGTAGTGGGGGAGTCTAGGACCAGAGGACACAGATAGAGTGGATGTGGAGAGGGTGTTTCCTGAAGTGGGGGAGTCTAGGACCAGAGGACACAGATAGAGTGGATGTGGAGAGGATGTTTCCTATAGTGGGGGAGTCTAGGACCAGAGGACACAGATAGAGTGGATGTGGAGAGGATGTTTCCTGTAGTGGGTAGTCTAGGACCAGAGGACACAGATAGAGTGGATGCGGAGAGGATGTTTCCTGTAGTGGGGGAGTCTAGGACCAGAGGACACAGATAGAGTGGATGTGGAGAGGATGTTTCCTGTAGTGGGGGAGTCTAGGACCAGAGGACACAGATAGAGTGGATGTGGAGAGGATGTTTCCTGTAGTGGGGGAGTCTAGGACCAGAGGACACAGATAGAGTGGATGTGGAGAGGATGTTTCCTGTAGTGGGGGGAGTCTAGGACCAGAGGACACAGATAGAGTGGATGTGGAGAGGATGTTTCCTATAGTGGGGGAGTCTAGGACCAGAGGACACAGATAGAGTGGATGTGAGGAGGATGTTTCCTGTAGTGGGGGAGTATAGGACCAGAGGACACAGATAGAGTGGATGTGGAGAGGATGTTTCCTGTAGTGGGGGAGTCTAGGACCAGAGGACACAGATAGAGTGGATGTGGAGAGGATGTTTCCTGTAGTGGGGGGAGTCTAGGACCAGAGGACACAGATAGAGTGGATGTGGAGAGGATATTTCCTGTAGTGGGGGAGTCTAGGACCAGAGGACACAGATAGAGTGGATGTGGAGAGGATATTTCCTGTAGTGGGGGAGTCTAGGACCAGAGGACACTGATAGAGTGGATGTGGAGAGGATGTTTCCTGTAGTGGGGGGAGTCTAGGACCAGAGGACACAGATAGAGTGGATGTGGAGAGGATGTTTCCTGTAGTGGGGGAGTCTAGGACCAGAGGACACAGATAGAGTGGATGTGGAGAGGATGTTTCCTGTAGTGTGGGAGTCTAGGACCAGAGGACACAGATAGAGTGGATGTGGAGAGGATGTTTCCTGTAGTGGGGGAGTCTAGGACCAGAGGACACAGATAGAGTGGATGTGGAGAGGATGTTTCCTGTAGTGGGGGAGTCTAGGACCAGAGGACACAGATAGAGTGGATGTGGAGAGGGTGTTTCCTGTAGTGGGGGAGACTAGGACCAGAGGACACAGGTAGAGTGGATGTGGAGAGGATATTTCCTGTAGTGGGGGAGTCTAGGACCAGAGGACACAGATAGAGTGGATGTGGAGAGGATGTTTCCTGTAGTGGGGGAGTCAAGGACCAGAGGACACAGATAGAGTGGATGTGGAGAGGATGTTTCCTGTAGCGGGGGAGTCTATGACCAGGGGACACAGATAGAGTGGATGTGGAGTGGATGTTCCCTATAGTGGGGGAGTCTCATTGGTGCTACACCCGTGGGTACGGATGTGCGATAACTTTCCCATGCCCTCCATCCCTCACCCGCCCTCCATCGCCGTTACTTCCACCTGTGGTGCCGCGTTTCCCCGTTGTCTTCGAGGCCGGTCGTCCCGGGGAATCGGGGTATCGGGGGGGGTGCGCCTGGATGCCGAAACCTGCCGATTTTGCCGAATGTCAGATAAGAAGGAGGCGGCCTGCGGTGATGATGTCTCCGCCCCTGACCCAGCGGGGTCAGGAAGAGAACGTCCCCCTCAACGTAGCGAAGGCAAGGGGGCCGGTTGTGGTCCACAGGGGCAACGGAGACGGGCTAACCCCTGCAGACGTCACCGAGGAGTTCTCGGGGTCTGTAAACGCCTTGGGTTTGGTGTTGGACACCTCTCTTTGCCTTAGACATAGTCTGTGGTTTGTCATTTAACTGTCCTTTCTTTCTTTCTTTGGGGCGGTGGGGGTCGCCTCTCTTTTCGTAGGGTCTTTTAAGAGGCTTTTGGGTAGTTACGTGGGGCTGAGTGAGATAGAGGGCTTATGGGTCATCCCAGCAATTTCCCAGGGACGTGTTCGGCACAGTTTTGTGGGCTGAAGGGCCTGCATTGTGCTGTGGGTTTCTACGTCTGCGGAGAAAAAGCAGCTTAGGATCCATCAAACACCAGGAAATCTGCAGACGCTGGAAATTCCAACGACTACACACACACAATGCTGGTTGAACACAGCAGGCCGGGCAGCATCTACAGGGAGAAGCGCTGTCGACGTTTCGGGCCGAGACCCTTCGTCAGGACTAACCGAAAGGGAAAATAGTAAGATATATGAAAGTGGGGGGCGGGGGGGGAAGGGGGAAATGCGCAATGATCGGAGAAGACGCTGGTTGTTTGGACAGTCCCAGATGATGCTGGTTAGACCAGGGTCCCAGATGTTGATGGTTGGGACAGTCCCAGATGATGCTGGTTAGACCAGAGTCCCAGATGTTGATGGTTGGGACAGTCCCAGATGATGCTGGTTAGACCAGGGTCCCAGATGCTGGTTGTTTGGACAGTCCCAGATGATGCTGGTTAGACCAGGGTCCCAGATGTTGATGGTTGGGACAGTCCCAGATGATGCTGGTTAGACCAGGGTCCCAGATGTTGATGGTTGGGACAGTCCCAGATGATGCTGGTTAGACCAGGGTCCCAGATGTTGATGGTTGGGACAGTCCCAGATGATGCTGGTTAGACCAGGGTCCCAGATGTTGATGGTTGGGACAGTCCCAGATGATGCTGGTTAGACCAGGGTCCCAGATGTTGATGGTTGGGACAGTCCCAGATGATGCTGGTTAGACCAGAGTCCCAGATGTTGATGGTTGGGACAGTCCCAGATGATGCTGGTTAGACCAGGGTCCCAGAAGTTGATGGTTGGGACAGTCCCAGATGATGCTGGTTAGACCAGAGTCCCAGATGCTGGTTGTTGGGACAGTCCCAGATGATGCTGGTTAGACCAGAGTCCCAGATGCTGGTTGTTGGGACAGTCCCAGATGATGCTGGTTAGACCAGAGTCCCAGATGCTGGTTGTTTGGACAGTCCCAGATGATGCTGGTTAGACCAGAGTCCCAGATGCTGGTTGTTTGGACAGTCCCAGATGATGCTGGTTAGACCAGAGTCCCAGATGCTGGTTGTTTGGACAGTCCCATTGGAGAAGAGCGGAGGGCGTAGGGTAGAGCTGAGAGCTGGAAAGGTGATTGGCAAAAGGGATGTAGAGCCGGAGAGGGGAAAGGATCATGGGACGGGAGGCCTCGGGGGAAAGAAGCGGGTGGGGGGGGGGGGCACCGCAGTGAAATGGAGAACAGGCAGAGTGATGGGCAGAGAGAGAGAAAAAAATGGAGGAAAAAACCAAATATTTCAGGGATGGGGTAAGAGGAAGTGCAGTGTGGATTCACCAGGTTAATCCCTGGGATGTCCGTCCTGACCCCCTCCTCTCTGATGGAATGGTGGCCTTTATTACAAAGGGAATTGAGTACAAGAGCAAGGAAATCCTCTTGCATTTGTACAGGGCCCTGGTGAGACCACACCTGGAGTATTGTGCACAGTTTTGGTCTCCAGGGTTAAGGAAGGACACTCTGGCTGTAGAGGAAGTGCAGCGTAGATTCACCAGGTTAATTCCTGGGATGTCCGGACTGTCTTACGCAGAGAGGTTAGAGAGACTGGGCTTGTACACGCTGGAATTAAGGAGATTGAGAGGGGATCTGATTGCAACATATAAGTTTATTAAGGGATCGGACAAGATAGAGGCAGGAAATATGTTCCAGATGCTGGGAGAGTCCAGTACCAGAGGGCATGGTTTGAGAATAAGGGGTAGGTCATTTAGGACAGAGTTAAGGAGAAACTTCTTCTCCCAGAGAGTTGTGGGGGTCTGGAATGCACTGCCTCGGAAGGCAGTGGAGGCCAATTCTCTGGATGCTTTCAAGAAGGAGCTGGATAGGTATCTGATGGATAGGGGAATCAAGGGATATGGGGACAAGGCAGGAACCGGGTATTGATAGTAGATGATCAGCCATGATCTCAGAATGGCGGTGCAGGCTCGAAGGGCCGAATGGTCTACTTCTGCACCTATTGTCTGTAAGAAGGGGAGGAGGGGCATTAACAGGAGTTGGAGAAGTCAATGTTCACGCCATCAGGTTGGGGGCTACCCGGCCGGTATATAAGGTGTTGTTCCTCCAGCCTGAGTGTGGCTTCATCTTGACAGTCGAGGCGGTGAGATTTCAGGATCCAGATCGTATACATCTCCCTGACGTTAAACGTAACCTTTGAAACCGGATCCGGAGGACTTGCTCCAGGGGCGCGGTCGAGAGCAGCCTGTATCGCCGCCCGGTACGGGAACCGCGCCTCCCTCCATCGATCACGGGGCGCGGACAGCCCAGCGCATCTGCAGAGTGCCAACCTCCCACCATTCAGGTGGTTTACAGAGACAGGAGGGTAAAACAGGGGCCCGAAGGATCACTGGGGGCCCTGAGTCACCCTAACCTCAAACTGCTCCGACTGCTACTGTCCGTGAAACGGTCCGGCAGCTCAATAGACAACAGACGGTAGGTGCAGGAGTCGGCCATTCGGCCCTTCGAGCCAGCACCGCCATTCACTGTGATCCCGGCTGATCGTCCACAATCAGTACCCCGTTCCTGCCCTCTCCCCATATCCCTTAACCCCGCTATCTATAAGAGCTCTATCTAACTCTCTCTTGAATGCATCCAGAGACTTGGCCTCCACTGCCTTCTGGGGCAGAGCATTCCACAGATCCACCACTCTCTGGGTGAAAAAGTTTATCCGCATCTCTGTTCTAAATGGCCGACCCCTCATTCTTAAACTGTGGCCTCTGGTTCTGGACTCCCCCATCAGTGGGAACATGCTTCCTGCCTCCAGCGTGTCCAATCCCTTAATAATCTTATGTGTTTCAATCAGATCCCCTCTCATCCTTCTAAATTCCAATGTATACAAGCCCAGTCGCTCCCATCATTCAACATATGACAGTCCCGCCATTCCGGGAATTAACCTCGTGAACCTACGCTGCACTCCCTCAATAGCAAGAATGTCCTTCCTCAAATTTGGAGACCAAAACTGCGCACAATACTCCAGGTGGGGTCTCACCAGGGCCCTGTACAGCTGCAGAAGGATCTCTTTACTCCTATACTCAACTCCTCTTGTTATAAAGGCCAGCATGCCCAGTCACTCCAATCTTTCAACATGTGACAGTCCTGCACAATACTCCAAATTCGGCCTCGCCAACGCCTTGGACAATGTAGAGTGCGGACCTCCCACCATTCAGGACGTTTACAGAGACAGGAGTGTAAAACAGGGGCCCGAAGGATCACTGGGGGCCCCCAGTCACCCCAACCTCAAACTGCTCGGGCTGCTACCGTCCGGGAAACGGTCCCGCAGCTGAAAAGCCAGGACCGGCGGGCTCCGGGACAGCCTCCTCCAGCAGGCCGATTAATCCACGCTGGTACAACGGTCTGTCCATGGCTGACTGTCGGACATCATATTCATTGCGAATGACTGCGAATTGAACGCTCAGGCGGAGGACGAACGGGAAGATTTATTCTTTAAAAAAAAACTCCTCGCGTGTGGGAAAGGATGGAACAAATGCAGTCAATTTAATTCGGCAATGATTAATTCCGGGACAAATAAGGTTCCCTCTTCATCTGTCATCTGATCCTCGTCGTCCGTTAACCCCTTCCTTCCCGGAATCATCGCCGTTAACCTCCTCTGGACTCTCTGCAATGACCGTATAACAATTACAGCACGGAAACAGGCCATCTCGGCCCTTCTAGTCCGTGCCTAACGCTTACTCTCACCTAGTCCCACTGGCCCATATAACCATATCACAATTACAGCTCGGAAACAGGCCAACTCGGCCCTTCTAGTCCGTGCCGAACGCTGACTCTCACCTAGTCCCACTGGCCCATATAACCATATCACAATTACACACGGAAACAGGCCATCTCGGCCCTTCTAGTCCGTGCCGAACGCTTACTCTCACCTAGTCCCACTGGCCCATATAACCATATCACAATTACAGCACAGAAACAGACCATCTCGGCCCTTCTAGTCCGTGCCGAACACTGACTCTCACCTAGTCCCACTGGCCCATATAACCATATCACAATTACAGCACGGAAACAGGCCATCTCGGCCCTCCTAGTCCGTGCCGAACACTGACTCTCACCTAGTCCCACTGGCCCATATAACCATATCACAATTACAGCACGGAAACAGGCCGTCTCGGCCCTTCTAGTCCGTGCCGAACACTGACTCTCACCTAGTCCCACTGGCCCATATAACCATATCACAATTACAGCACGGAAACAGGCCATCTCGGCCCTTCTAGTCCGTGCCGAACACTTACTCTCACCTAGTCCCACTGGCCCATATAACCATATCACAATTACAGCACGGAAACAGGCCGTCTCGGCCCTTCTAGTCCGTGCCGAACACTTACTCTCACCTAGTCCCACTGGCCCATATAACCATATCACAATTACAGCACGGAAACAGGCCGTCTCGGCCCTTCTAGTCCATGCCGAACGCTTACTCTCACCTAGCCCCACTGTCCCATATAACCATATCACAATTACACACGGAAACAGGCCGTCTCGGCCCTTCTAGACCGTGCCGAACGGTTACTCTCACCTAGTCCCACTGGCCCATATAACCATATCACAATTACAGCACGGAAACAGGCCATCTCGGCCCTTCTAGTCCGTGCCGAACGCTGACTCTCACCTAGTCCCACTGGCCCGTATAACCATATCACAAT
The DNA here is from genome assembly GCF_030144855.1 of Hypanus sabinus. Lineage (NCBI taxonomy): Eukaryota > Metazoa > Chordata > Chondrichthyes > Myliobatiformes > Dasyatidae > Hypanus > Hypanus sabinus. The sequence goes on from NW_026779902.1 coordinate 53,293, forward strand.
TACACACGGAAACAGGCCATCTCGGCCCTTCTAGTCCATGCAGAACGCTGACTCTCACCTAGTCCGACTGGCCCATATAACCATATCACAATTACACACGGAAACAGGCCATCTCGGCCCTTCTAGTCCGTGCCGAACGCTGACTCTCACCTAGTCCCACTGGCCCATATAACCATATCACAATTACACACGGAAACAGGCCATCTCGGCCCTTCCAGTCTGTGCAGAACGGTTACTCTCACCTAGTCCCACTGGCCCATATAACCATATCACAATTACACACGGAAACAGGCCGTCTCAGCCCTTCTAGTCCGTGCTGAACGCTGACTCTCACCTAGTCCCACTGGCCCATATAACCATATCACAATTACAGCACGGAAACAGGCCATCTCGGCCCTTCTAGTCCGTGCAGAACGGTTACTCTCACCTAGTCCCACTGGCCCATATAACCATATCACAATTACACACGGAAACAGGCCGTCTCGGCCCTTCTAGTCCGTGCCGAACGCTTACTCTCACCTAGTCCCACTGGCCCACATAACCATATCACAATTACACACGGAAACAGGCCGTCTCGGCCCTTCTAGTCCGTGCCGAACGCTTACTCTCACCTAGTCCCACTGGCCCATATAACCATATCACAATTACACACGGAAACAGGCCATCTCGGCCCTTCTAGTCCGTGCCGAACGCTGACTCTCAGCTAGTCCCACTGGCCCATATAACCATATCACAATTACACACGGAAACAGGCCATCTCGGCCCTTCTAGTCTGTGCCGAACGCTGACTCTCACCTAGTCCCACTGGCCCATATAACCATATCACAATTACAGCACGGAAACAGGCCATCTCGGCCCTTCTAGTCCGTGCAGAACGGTTACTCTCACCTAGTCCCACTGGCCCATATAACCATATCACAATTACAGCACGGAAACAGGCCATCTCGGCCCTTCTAGTCCGTGCCGAACGCTGACTCTCACCTAGTCCCACTGGCCCATATAACCATATCACAATTACACACGGAAACAGGCCATCTCGGCCCTCCTAGTCCGTGCCGAACACTGACTCTCACCTAGTCCCACTGGCCCATATAACCATATCACAATTACACACGGAAACAGGCCATCTCGGCCCTTCTAGTCCGTGCCGAACACTGACTCTCACCTAGTCCCACTGGCCCATATAACCATATCACAATTACAGCACGGAAACAGGCCATCTCGGCTCTTCTAGTCCGTGCCGAACGCTGACTCTCACCTAGTCCCACTGGCCCATATAACCATATCACAATTACACACGGAAACAGGCCGTCTCGGCCCTTCTAGTCCGTGCTGAACGTTTACTCTCACCCAGTCCCACTGGCCCATATAACCATATCACAATTACACACGGAAACAGGCCGTCTCGGCCCTTCTAGTCCGTGCCGAACACTGACTCTCACCTAGTCCCACTGGCCCATATAACCATATCACAATTACACACGGAAACAGGCCGTCTCGGCCCTTCTAGTCCGTGCCGAACACTGACTCTCACCTAGTCCCACTGGCCCATATAACCATATCACAATTACAGCTCGGAAACAGGCCAACTCAGCCCTTCTAGTCCGTGCCGAACGCTGACTCTCACCTAGTCCCACTGGCCCATATAACCATATCACAATTACACACGGAAACAGGCCATCTCGGCCCTTCTAGTCCGTGCCGAACGCTTACTCTCACCTAGTCCCACTGGCCCATATAACCATATCACAATTACAGCACAGAAACAGACCATCTCGGCCCTTCTAGTCCGTGCCGAACACTGACTCTCACCTAGTCCCACTGGCCCATATAACCATATCACAATTACAGCACGGAAACAGGCCATCTCGGCCCTCCTAGTCCGTGCCGAACACTGACTCTCACCTAGTCCCACTGGCCCATATAACCATATCACAATTACAGCACGGAAACAGGCCGTCTCGGCCCTTCTAGTCCGTGCCGAACACTGACTCTCACCTAGTCCCACTGGCCCATATAACCATATCACAATTACAGCACGGAAACAGGCCGTCTCGGCCCTTCTAGTCCGTGCCGAACACTTACTCTCACCTAGTCCCACTGGCCCATATAACCATATCACAATTACAGCACGGAAACAGGCCGTCTCGGCCCTTCTAGTCCGTGCCGAACACTTACTCTCACCTAGTCCCACTGGCCCATATAACCATATCACAATTACAGCACGGAAACAGGCCGTCTCGGCCCTTCTAGTCCATGCCGAACGCTTACTCTCACCTAGCCCCACTGTCCCATATAACCATATCACAATTACACACGGAAACAGGCCGTCTCGGCCCTTCTAGACCGTGCCGAACACTGACTCTCACCTAGTCCCACTGGCCCATATAACCATATCACAATTACACACGGAAACAGGCCATCTCGGCCCTTCTAGTCCATGCAGAACGGTTACTCTCACCTAGTCCCACTGGCCCATATAACCATATCACAATTACACACGGAAACAGGCCATCTCGGCCCTTCTAGTCCGTGCCGAACGCTGACTCTCACCTAGTCCCACTGGCCCGTATAACCATATCACAATTACACACGGAAACAGGCCATCTCGGCCCTTCTAGTCCATGCAGAACGCTGACTCTCACCTAGTCCGACTGGCCCATATAACCATATCACAATTACACACGGAAACAGGCCATCTCGGCCCTTCTAGTCCGTGCCGAACGGTTACTCTCACCTAGTCCCACTGGCCCATATAACCATATCACAATTACACACGGAAACAGGCCATCTCGGCCCTTCTAGTCCGTGCCGAACGCTTACTCTCACCTAGTCCCACTGGCCCATATAACCATATCACAATTACACACGGAAACAGGCCATCTCGGCCCTTCCAGTCTGTGCAGAACGGTTACTCTCACCTAGTCCCACTGGCCCATATAACCATATCACAATTACAGCACGGAAACAGGCCATCTCGGCCCTTCTAGTCCGTGCAGAACGGTTACTCTCACCTAGTCCCACTGGCCCATATAACCATATCACAATTACACACGGAAACAGGCCGTCTCGGCCCTTCTAGTCCGTGCCGAACGCTTACTCTCACCTAGTCCCACTGGCCCACATAACCATATCACAATTACACACGGAAACAGGCCGTCTCGGCCCTTCTAGTCCGTGCCGAACGCTTACTCTCACCTAGTCCCACTGGCCCATATAACCATATCACAATTACACACGGAAACAGGCCATCTCGGCCCTTCTTGTCTGTGCCGAACGCTGACTCTCACCTAGTCCCACTGGCCCATATAACCATATCACAATTACAGCACGGAAACAGGCCATCTCGGCCCTTCTAGTCCGTGCAGAACGGTTACTCTCACCTAGTCCCACTGGCCCATATAACCATATCACAATTACAGCACGGAAACAGGCCATCTCGGCCCTTCTAGTCCGTGCCGAACGCTGACTCTCACCTAGTCCCACTGGCCCATATAACCATATCACAATTACACACGGAAACAGGCCATCTCGGCCCTTCTAGTCCGTGCCGAACGCTGACTCTCACCTAGTCCCACTGGCCCATATAACCATATCACAATTACACACGGAAACAGGCCATCTCGGCCCTTCTAGACCGGGCCGAACGCTGACTATCACCTAGTCCCACTGGCCCATATAACCATATCACAATTACACACGGAAACAGGCCGTCTCGGCCCTTCTAGTCCGTGCCGAACACTGACTCTCACCTAGTCCCACTGGCCCATATAACCATATCACAATTACACACGGAAACAGGCCGTCTCGGCCCTTCTAGTCCGTGCCGAACACTGACTCTCACCTAGTCCCACTGGCCCATATAACCGTATCACAATTACAGCACGGAAACAGGCCATCTCGGCCCTTCTAGTCCGTGCCGAACGCTGACTCTCACCTCGTCCCACCGACCCATATAACCATATCACAATTACAGCACGGAAACAGGCCATCTCGGCCCTTCTAGTCCATGCCGAACGCTGACTCTCACCTAGTCCCACTGGCCCATATAAATATATCACAATTGCACACGGAAACAGGCCATCTCGGCCCTTCTGTTCCGTGCCGAACGCTGACTCTCACCTAGTCCCACTGGCCCATATAACCATATCACAATTACACACGGAAACAGGCCATCTCGGCCCTTCTAGTCCGTGCCGAACACTGACTCTCACCTAGTCCCACTGGCCCATATAACCATATCACAATTACACACGGAAACAGGCCATCTCGGCCCTTCTAGTCCATGCCGAACGCTGACTCTCACCTAGTCCCACTGGCCGATATAACCATATCACAATTACAGAATGGAAACAGGCCGTCTCGGCCCTTCTAGTCCGTGCCGAACGCTTACTCTCACCTAGTCCCAGTGGCCCATATAACCATATCACAATTACACACGGAAACAGGCCGTCTCGGCCCTTCTAGTCCATGCTGAACGCTTACTCTCACCTAGTCCCACTGGCCCATATAACCATATCACAATTACAGCACGGAAACAGGCCATCTCGGCTCTTCTAGTCCGTGTCGAACGCTTACTCTCAGCTAGTCCCACTGGCCCATAGAACCATATCACAATTACACACAGAAACAGGCCATCTCGGCCCTTCTAGTCTGTGCCGAACGCTGACTCTCACCTAGTCCCACTGGCCCATATAACCATATCACAATTACACACGGAAACAGGCCGTCTCGGCCCTTCTAGTCCGTGCCGAACACTGACTCTCACCTAGTCCCACTGGCCCATATAACCGTATCACAATTACAGCACGGAAACAGGCCATCTCGGCCCTTCTAGTCCGTGCCGAACGCTGACTCTCACCTCGTCCCACCGACCCATATAACCATATCACAATTACAGCACGGAAACAGGCCATCTCGGCCCTTCTAGTCCGTGCCGAACGCTTACTCTCACCTAGTCCCACTGGCCCATATAACCATATCACAATTACAGCACGGAAACAGGCCGTCTCGGCCCTTCTAGTCCGTGCCGAACACTGACTCTCACCTAGTCCCACTGGCCCATATAACCATATCACAATTCCAGCACGGAAACAGGCCATCTCGGCCCTTCTAGTCCGTGCTGAACGCTGACTCTCACCTAGTCCCACTGGCCCATATAACCATATCACAATTACACACGGAAACAGGCCGTCTCGGCCCTTCTAGTCCGTGCCGAACACTGACTCTCACCTAGTCCCACTGGCCCATATAACCGTATCACAATTACAGCACGGAAACAGGCCATCTCGGCCCTTCTAGTCCGTGCCGAACGCTGACTCTCACCTCGTCCCACCGACCCATATAACCATATCACAATTACAGCACGGAAACAGGCCATCTCGGCCCTTCTAGTCCATGCCGAACGCTGACTCTCACCTAGTCCCACTGGCCCATATAAATATATCACAATTGCACACGGAAACAGGCCATCTCGGCCCTTCTGTTCCGTGCCGAACGCTGACTCTCACCTAGTCCCACTGGCCCATATAACCATATCACAATTACACACGGAAACAGGCCATCTCGGCCCTTCTAGTCCGTGCCGAACACTGACTCTCACCTAGTCCCACTGGCCCATATAACCATATCACAATTACACACGGAAACAGGCCATCTCGGCCCTTCTAGTCCATGCCGAACGCTGACTCTCACCTAGTCCCACTGGCCGATATAACCATATCACAATTACAGAATGGAAACAGGCCATCTCGGCCCTTCTAGTCCGTGCCGAACGCTTACTCTCACCTAGTCCCAGTGGCCCATATAACCATATCACAATTACACACGGAAACAGGCCGTCTCGGCCCTTCTAGTCCATGCTGAACGCTTACTCTCACCTAGTCCCACTGGCCCATATAACCATATCACAATTACAGCACGGAAACAGGCCGTCTCATCCCTTCTAGTCCGTGCCGAACGCTGACTCTCACCTAGTCCCACCGACCCGCACTCAGCCCATAACCCTCCATTCCTTTCCTGTCCATATACCTATCCAATTTTACTTTAAATGACAATACCGAACCTGCCTCCACCACTTCTACTGGAAGCTCGTTCCACACAGCTACCACTCTCTGAGTGAAGAAACTCCCCCTCGTGTTAACCCTAAACTTTTGCCCCCTAACTCTCAACTCATGTCCTCTTGTTTGAATCTCCCCTACTCTCAATGGAGATGGCACCACGTCCTCTTTAATATTCTTCTCCCCTTGGAATGAATGAATGCCAACTTTGCAAGTTTCTGCAGGTATACAGGGGAGGGAACTCTAACTGCTTGTGTCACCGTCTGGCATCGGGAAGGGTGGGGAGTGGCCTCTGCACAAGATCAGAGAGTTGTTAACCCTATCGTGGGCACCAGCCTGCCCGACGTCCAGGACGTCTTCAAGGAGCGGTGCCTCAAAAAGGCGGCGTCCGTCACCGAGGACCCCCGTTGCCCAGGGGCGCGCCCTCTTCTCATTGCCACCGTCGGGGAGGAGGCACAGGAGCCTGCGGGCACACACTCGGCCATTCTGAAACAGCTTCTTCCCCTCGGCCGTCAGATCTCTGAATGGGCATTGAACCCTAAAACACTACCTCGCTGTGTTTGAATTTCACAATAAGGGTTATAATCACCGATTCAATTTTACTTCAAATGTCAATACGGAACCTGCCTCTGCCACTTCTACTGGAAGC
>NW_026779903.1:0-64620 GCF_030144855.1 Hypanus sabinus
TAGAGGGGGGAAAGGATGCTTGTGACCATTGACTGTATGGGCCGTGTTTACACCAGGGTCGGAATGAACTGAGAACTGACAGATTGATAGAGGGGGGAAAGGATGCTGTGACCATTGACTGTATGGGCCGTGTTACACCAGGGTCGGAATGAACTGAGAACTGACAGCATTGATAGAGGGGGGAAGGATGCTGTGACCATTGACTGTATGGGCCGTGTTACACCAGGGTCGGAATGAACTGAGAACTGACACATTGATAGAGGGGGGAAAGGATGCTGTGACCATTGACTGTATGGGCCGTGTTACACCAGGGTCGGAATGAACTGAGAACTGACACATTGATAGAGGGGGGAAAGGATGCTGTGACCATTGACTGTATGGGCCGTGTTACACCAGGGTCGGAATGAACTGAGAACTGACACATTGATAGAGGGGGGAAAGGATGCTGTGACCATTGACTGTATGGGCCGTGTTACACCAGGGTCGGAATGAACTGAGAACTGACACATTGATAGTGGGGGAAAGGATGCTGTGGCCATTGACTGTATGGGCCGTGTTACACCAGGGTCGGAATGAACTGAGAACTGACACATTGATAGAGGGGGGAAAGGATGCTGTGACCATTGACTGTATGGGCCGTGTTACACCAGGGTCGGAATGAACTGAGAACTGACACATTGATAGAGGGGGGAAAGGATGCTGTGACCATTGACTGTATCGGGCCGTGTTACACCAGGGTCGGAATGAACTGAGAACTGACACATTGATAGTGGGGGGAAAGGATGCTGTGAGCCATTGACTGTATGGGCCGTGTTACACCAGGGTCGGAATGAACTGAGAACTGACACATTGATAGAGGGGGGAAAGGATGCTGTGAGCATTGACTGTATGGGCCGTGTTACACCAGGGTCGGAATGAACTGAGAACTGACACATTGATAGTGGGGGTAAAGGATGCTGTGACCATTGACTGTATGGGCCGTGTTACACCAGGGTCGGAATGAACTGAGAACTGACACATTGATAGAGGGGGGAAAGGATGCTGTGACCATTGACTGTATGGGCCGTGTTACACCAGGGTCGGAATGAACTGAGAACTGACACATTGATAGAGGGGGGAAAGGATGCTGTGACCATTGACTGTATGGGCCGTGTTACACCAGGGTCGGAATGAACTGAGAACTGACACATTGATAGAGGGGGGAAAGGATGCTGTGACCATTGACTGTATGGGCCGTGTTACACCAGGGTTCGGAATGAACTGAGAACTGACACATTGATAGAGGGGGGAAAGGATGCTGTGACCATTGACTGTATGGGCCGTGTTACACCAGGGTCGGAATGAACTGAGAACTGACACATTGATATTGGGGGTAAAGGATGCTGTGACCATTGACTGTATGGGCCGTGTTACACCAGGGTCGGAATGAACTGAGAACTGACACATTGATAGAGGGGGGAAAGGATGCTGTGACCATTGACTGTATGGGCCGTGTTACACCAGGGTCGGAATGAACTGAGAACTGACACATTGATAGTGGGGGTAAAGGATGCTGTGACCATTGACTGTATGGGCCGTGTTACACCAGGGTCGGAATGAACTGAGAACTGACACATTGATAGAGGGGGGAAAGGATGCTGTGACCATTGACTGTATGGGCCGTGTTACACCAGGGGTCGGAATGAACTGAGAACTGACACATTGATAGAGGGGGGAAAGGATGCTGTGACCATTGACTGTATGGGCCGTGTTACACCAGGGTCGGAATGAACTGAGAACTGACACATTGATAGAGGGGGGAAAGGATGCTGTGACCATTGACTGTATGGGCCGTGTTACACCAGGGTCGGAATGAACTGAGAACTGACACATTGATAGAGGGGGGAAAGGATGCTGTGACCATTGACTGTATGGGCCGTGTTACACCAGGGTCGGAATGAACTGAGAACTGACACATTGATAGTGGGGGGAAAGGATGCTGTGACCATTGACTGTATGGGCCGTGTTACACCAGGGTCGGAATGAACTGAGAACTGACACATTGATAGTGGGGGGAAAGGATGCTGTGACCATTGACTGTATGGGCCGTGTTACACCAGGGTCGGAATGAACTGAGAACTGACACATTGATAGAGGGGGGAAAGGATGCTGTGACCATTGACTGTATGGGCCGTGTTACACCAGGGTCGGAATGAACTGAGAACTGACACATTGATAGAGGGGGGAAAGGATGCTGTGACCATTGACTGTATGGGCCGTGTTACACCAGGGTCGGAATGAACTGAGAACTGACACATTGATAGAGGGGGGAAAGGATGCTGTGACCATTGACTGTATGGGCCGTGTTACACCAGGGTCGGAATGAACTGAGAACTGACACATTGATAGAGGGGGGAAAGGATGCTGTGACCATTGACTGTATGGGCCGTGTTACACCAGGGTCGGAATGAACTGAGAACTGACACATTGATAGAGGGGGGAAAGGATGCTGTGAGCATTGACTGTATGGGCCGTGTTACACCAGGGTCGGAATGAACTGAGAACTGACACATTGATAGAGGGGGGAAAGGATGCTGTGACCATTGACTGTATGGGCCTGTGTTAGACCAGGGTCGGAATGAACTGAGAACTGACACATTGATAGAGGGGGGAAAGGATGCTGTGACCATTGACTGTATGGGCCGTGTTACACCAGGGTCGGATGAACTGAGAACTGACACATTGATAGAGGGGGAAAGGATGCTGTGAGCATTGACTGTATGGGCTGTGTTAGACCAGGGTCGGAATGAACTGAGAACTGACACATTGATAGAGGGGGGAAAGGATGCTGTGACCATTGACTGTATGGGCCGTGTTACACCAGGGTCGGAATGAACTGAGAACTGACACATTGATAGAGGGGGGAAAGGATGCTGTGAGCATTGACTGTATGGGCCGTGTTACACCAGGGTCGGAATGAACTGAGAACTGACACATTGACAGTGGGGGGAAAGGATGCTGTGACCATTGACTGTATGGGCCGTGTTACACCAGGGTCGGAATGAACTGAGAACTGACACATTGATAGAGGGGGGAAAGGATGCTGTGAGCATTGACTGTATGGGCCGTGTTACACCAGGGTCGGAATGAACTGAGAACTGACACATTGACAGTGGGGGGGAAAGGATGCTGTGACCATTGACTGTATGGGCCGTGTTACACCAGGGTCGGAATGAACTGAGAACTGACACATTGATAGAGGGGGGAAAGGATGCTGTGACCATTGACTGTATGGGCCGTGTTACACCAGGGTCGGAATGAACTGAGAACTGACACATTGATAGAGGGGGGAAAGGATGCGGTGAGCATTGACTGTATGGGCCGTGTTACACCAGGGTCGGAATGAACTGAGAACTGACACATTGATAGAGGGGGGAAAGGATGCTGTGACCATTGACTGTATGGGCCGTGTTACACCAGGGTCGGAATGAACTGAGAACTGACACATTGATAGAGGGGGGAAAGGATGCTGTGACCATTGACTGTATGGGCCGTGTTACACCAGGGTCGGAATGAACTGAGAACTGACACATTGATAGAGGGGGGAAAGGATGCTGTGAGCATTGACTGTATGGGCCGTGTTACACCAGGGTCGGAATGAACTGAGAACTGACACATTGATAGAGGGGGGAAAGGATGCTGTGACCATTGACTGTATGGGCCGTGTTACACCAGGGTCGGAATGAACTGAGAACTGACACATTGATAGAGGGGGGAAAGGATGCGGTGAGCATTGACTGTATGGGCCGTGTTACACCAGGGTCGGAATGAACTGAGAACTGACACATTGATAGAGGGGGGAAAGGATGCTGTGACCATTGACTGTATGGGCCGTGTCACACCAGGGTCGGAATGAACTGAGAACTGACACATTGATAGAGGGGGGAAAGGATGCTGTGACCATTGACTGTATGGGCCGTGTTACACCAGGGTCGGAATGAACTGAGAACTGACACATTGATAGAGGGGGGAAAGGATGCTGTGACCATTGACTGTATGGGCCGTGTTACACCAGGGTCGGAATGAACTGAGAACTGACACATTGATAGAGAGGGGGAAAGGATGCTGTGACCATTGACTGTATGGGCCGTGTTACACCAGGGTCGGAATGAACTGAGAACTGACACATTGATAGAGGGGGAAAGGATGCTGTGAGCATTGACTGTATGGGCCGTGTTACACCAGGGTCGGAATGAACTGAGAACTGACACATTGATAGAGGGGGGAAAGGATGCTGTGAGCATTGACTGTATGGGCCGTGTTACACCAGGGTCGGAATGAACTGAGAACTGACACATTGATAGAGGGGGGAAAGGATACTGTGACCATTGACTGTATGGGCCGTGTTACACCAGGGTCGGAATGAACTGAGAACTGACACATTGATAGAGGGGGGAAAGGATGCTGTGACCATTGACTGTATGGGCCGTGTTACACCAGGGTCGGAATGAACTGAGAACTGACACATTGATAGAGGGGGGAAAGGATGCTGTGACCATTGACTGTATGGGCCGTGTTACACCAGGGTCGGAATGAACTGAGAACTGACACATTGACAGTGGGGGGAAAGGATGCTGTGACCATTGACTGTATGGGCCGTGTTACACCAGGGTCGGAATGAACTGAGAACTGACACATTGATAGAGGGGGGAAAGGATGCTGTGACCATTGACTGTATGGGCCGTGTTACACCAGGGTCGGAATGAAACTGAGAACTGACACATTGATAGAGGGGGGAAAGGATGCCTGTGACCATTGACTGTATGGGCCGTGTTACACCAGGCTCAGAATGAACTGAGAACTGACACATTGATAGAGGGGGGAAAGGATGCTGTGAGCATTGACTGTATGGGCCCGTGTTACACCAGGGTCGGAATGAACTGAGAACTGACACATTGACAGTGGGGGGAAAGGATGCTGTGACCATTGACTGTATGGGCCGTGTTACACCAGGGTCGGAATGAACTGAGAACTGACACATTGATAGTGGGGGGAAAGGATGCTGTGACCATTGACTGTATGGGCCGTGTTACACCAGGGTCGGAATGAACTGAGAACTGACACATTGATAGAGGGGGGAAAGGATGCTGTGACCATTGACTGTATGGGCCGTGTTACACCAGGGTCGGAATGAACTGAGAACTGACACATTGATAGAGGGGGGAAAGGATGCGGTGAGCATTGACTGTATGGGCCGTGTTACACCAGGGTCGGAATGAACTGAGAACTGACACATTGATAGAGGGGGAAAGGATGCTGTGAGCATTGACTGTATGGGCCGTGTTACACCAGGGTCGGAATGAACTGAGAACTGACAAATTGCTTGGGGTGGGGTGGCATTTACAGTTAAGGGTGGCAATCAGTTACTATCTGTGCATTAAAATGAAAAGGGAGGAAATACTACATTTGCAGGAAATTTAAAGGAAGGATGAGAAAAATACTGGAGAAGCTCAGCAAATCTCGGACAGTCTCAGTTCTGGAACTGGGTATTCCACCATTTCACCTTTCAGAGATGTATTCTGATGTACTGAATCCCCAGCATTTTCTACTTTGTAATTTTACATTTTGTTCCTGCTACACTGCGGGAAACATGGCAGCGAGCTGTGCTGGGCAAGATCCCACACAGCAGGAAGACTGTGTGATCAAATGTGCTCGGTTTGCTGCTGGGGTCAGGCTGAAGTGTATCCGCATCCTCCACACAGACCGGGGAACCAGTCTCAGCCCCGGCCCCGGCAGGGGGTCATTAGGTTCCAATTCCACCTTAGTTTGTGAATCGGACATGGCAGGAACACCTCGGCACATCGCCGGCTCCAAAGCGTCTGTGTATGGGTGATGATATTGGGCCGGTGACTCTGAGGTTATGGAATCGGCAGTATGCGGGCTTCAGTCCAGGTTGGTAATTCCACAGCTGGGATCGGAATTTTCTCAGTATGGAGTGAAGCTGAAGTCTCGGGCGTTTGGGCATTAGTCATGGGAAATCACCCTCTCCACTGCCCAATAGGACATCATATCTGTCAAGTATTTTGGATATTATTTATGAGTTAACGAGGGAGTCGGGTGAAGTTGTGCAGTGATGTTGTTTATCTGAACTTTGGTAAAGTCTGTAACAAAATCCCGCGTGGCAGCTGATCGGGGAGGCTCGGTCACGAGGGAGTCACAGGGAGCTGGAGAGGAGGATTCACTCCGGGCTCGAGAACAAGAAGCAGAGGGAGATGATTGAAAATGGTTTTAGCCAATGGAGGCCTGTGACGAGTCGGGTGTGTGTGTCAGTGTTGAGACCTCTGTAATTCACTATTCATGCCATTGATTTGTGTATGAATCTACATGGCTTCACAGAGTATTATGTACAGTTGTGTTCACCCTATTGTAGTAAATATATTTGAAACTGGAGAGGGTGCAGAAGAGATTGCTGAAGATGTTGCCTGGACTAGAGGGCCGAGTCATAGGAAGCGTTTGGCCCAGCTGGATCTTTATTCCAGAGGAGAATGAGGGTGACATTGTCGGAGCTGATGGAATCAAGTGGGAGTTTAGATAATGTGGATGGTCGTGGTATTCTCCCCAGGGTTCAAGATACAAAATTGTTTTATGTCACTGCAGTACACAAGTGTGAAGGAGAACGACATAATTGTTACTCTGGATCCAAAGCATGACAGAAGAAAAATGATGGAGACCACAATAATAGACAAAACACGATACATAAAGTATGACGTTTAAAAATATTGATTGTATGTCCATAAAGTGATGTTAAGCACAGGAGTGTCTGGACATATGAGACTTTCATTGATTCTTCTTCTGCTTGTGACTTGCGCCTTACATGCCTGGCCGATCGTGACTCTCCACATCCAATGATCCCTCGCACACTTAGATCTGTTAATTCTTTCACAGTGTCCATATATTTTCTTCTTTGCCTTCCTCTGTCGCGTTTCCCAGGCATACGGCCTTGCAATGTCAGACATTCTATTTCTCACTTTCTAATGAGGTGGCCCAGGAATTTAAGTTTCCTCTCATGTAATATTCTCATTAAAGATCTTTTCATCTGGGCATGTTGGAGTACTGTCTCATTAGTTATCCCATCTCTAGATTATATTTTCAGAATTCTTCTGAAACCACATTTCTGTTGCTTCTAAGTTTCTTTGGAGTTCTGGTGTTATAGTCCGTGTTTCGGAAGCATACGGCAAGATTGACCAGATGTAGCATTTTAGTAGCCTATGCCTTGTTGTCACAGAAATGTGTCTGTTGAGAAAGATAGATTTCAGTTTTTGGAAGTTGTTTTTGGCAATGGCAATTCTTCTTTTTATTTCTACTTTAATTCTAGCATCTTGTGATATAAAGTTACCATGGTAATTACAGCTGGTCATTTGTTCAATCTCTTTTGTTCCCGATGGACAATTGGCACTTGGGAGAATTCTGCTCTTTTGATGTTAAGATATATTTGGATTTTTTTTTTACAATTGATGGTCAGACCAAAATCTGCACTTGTTTGTACTACTTTGTCTCAGAGTATTTGTAGGCCTTCTGCAGCACTTGCTATTCGGGTGGGATCATCTGCATATCTCATATTGTTGATGTTAACACCTCCAATTTCTATCCAATTTAGGTCTTCTATTTATTTGAAAATCATTTAAGTATAGATATTAAATAATTTCAGTGAGGCAACGCATCTCTTCCTAACTCCTGTTTGAATTTTAGTCCAAGTGCTTATTAAATCATCAATATTTACCTCCACCATTTGATTCCAAAATACATTTTGATGAGATTATTGGTCCGTTCCGTCAATGTTTAGTTTACTGAGAATTTGAAATAATTTTTCATGTTGACTTTGTCGAATGCTTTGGTGAACTCAATAAATCATAAAAACACATCATTTTGATATTCAATTGCCCTTTCTGAGAGTATTCGTAGTATGACAATTGTGTTCTGAGCTCCTCTATCCTAAATAGACCCTTATTGCAGTTTAGAAATTTCTGGCCTTAACTTGTTTTTGATTCGACTCAGAACAATTCTCAACAAAATCCTTATTATGTGATTCACAAGACTGATTCTTCTATATCCTTCACAGTCAATAGTTCCAGGAATTTTAGGCAGAGTTAGAAACACTGATTTCAAGAGATCGTCAGGGAATACACCAGACTCATATACGCCATTAAACTCTTCAGAAAGAATGTCTATGCCCAGATCTTCTTGGGCTTGAATCAGTTCCATTGATATTTCATCAGGTCCAGGGGCTTTACCGTGCTTCATGCTTTTCACTGCTTTAGTTATTTCTTCTTTGGCAATCGGTGGGCCAGAATTAGGGTGTTTAATATCTGGGGGTTCCCCTCTATTATCTTCAGAAAAAAGCTGCTCTATATACTGAATCCAGTTCTCACATACTTTATTGATCTGTTATGCATCCCGTAGAGGAGGTTTCCTTAATCCCAGTAATTTCCTTTATTTGTGCATATATTTGTTGTTGTTAATATAGCCTTCTACTTGATTGCATTTTTGATTCAGCCATTCTTCCTTTGCAATATTGCACAATTGTCTGGTCTGTGACATTGATTCTATGTTCATAAATTGACGTTGGGTACAGGAGTGTCTGGACATATGGAGACTGACATTGATTGTCTGTCCATAAAGTGACGTTAGGCACAGGAGTGTCTGGACATACGGAGACTGACATTGATTGTCTGTCCATAAAGTGACGTTAGGCACAGGAGTGTCTGGACATACGGAGACTGACATTGATTGTCTGTACATAAAGAGAGGTTAGGCACAGGAGTGTCTGGACATACGGAGACTGACATTGATTGTCTGACCATAAAGTGACGTTAGGCACAGGAGTGTCTGGAACTGTCAGGAAATATTAAACTGGTAGTGGGTGGGGTGTGGAGGGTGGGTTGGTGAGTAGAGGTGTTGATCAGGCTGACTACTTGGGGAAAGTAACTGTTTTGAGCCTGATTGTCCTGGTGTGGATGATTGATCCACAATTCCTTTAAGGTAGCACCAGAGTCATAAAGAGAGTTTTGGGCAGATTGACCTTCACAACGCAGGCTATTACGAGGAGGGGTTGGGATAGTAATGCTTAAGTTGTAAAGGTCACCGTGATTCTGCAATAGGCAGAATTGTCTGCAGTTCTGGTCAGCTACTTGGAGGAACGTTACGGATAAGCGTAAAAGAGTGCAGGGAAAATTACACGGACATTGCTGGTATTTCAGGAATTAATTATAGTGATAGCTTGAACAGGTTAAACTTTATTACCTGGAATACAAGGGAATGACGGGGTGCACTAGCAGGCTTCCAACTTTTCTAAGCCATTTGCCCCTCCAATTAAAAGAAGGGTCTATGGACCCCAAGTTGGGAAACCCTGCTAGAGATATAGAAATCTATGATGCTATAAGCAGGGTGAATGCAGGGAGAAGAAATTTTCCCCTCAGGCTGGGTAAGATCATGGATTTAGGGCAAAAACTGACCCATTGAAGAAGATCTGAGGGGGAACTACTTCACTCACTGGGTGGTGCGAATGCAGAACAGGCGCCCAGCAGAAGTGAGAGATGAAGGTCTGATTGTGGTATTTGAGCGATGTTTGGTTGGGTATCTAGATTAGAGAGGTATGGAGGGCTGTGGTCTGGGTGCGGGGGGATGGGACCACACCGAACACGGCACGGACTGGATGGGCTAACAGTCCTGTGACTGTGCTCTAAGGACTCTGCGAATTTCAATTGAAACTTCTGCACATCATCGACATTTGTTGCGGAAGGGTGGTATCCAACAACTTGTTTTTATTTTGGACCAGCATCTACGCCGCTGAGAGTTCTGTAGAGCTGAAACCACCATGAGATTTACTGAATGCCCCTCGACAGGGTAAAAACAACCACTGGAATTTTAGTGTCACCATTACAAAATGGCTGAATGTTCGGTTCATCTTCGTCACAAAGAAACCGAGAACATGTCACACTGAGTTTGTTGTTTCCCTGCTCGGTTATCTTTGCAAACCACTTCCTCCGTCACCAGGGCAACAGCTCACCAGAGCTGCAGAGAGTGTTGAACGTGTTTCTCGCTCTCTGGTTGCTGTCTCTCAGAGGAGAGAGAGTGGCCTCAGAGACGAGGATGCTTTTAGCATTTGCTGTCCGGGATGGAATGAAGAAGATTGCAGGGATAGTATTTATGCAATTCTGATCTGAGTGTCAAACAGCTTGCAGTCAGTGAATCGTTTCTGCGTCAAAAGAACAAAACAAAAATCGCCTGTACTGAGTGCTATATTTTCAATTTTATATTTGTAACATATTGTTCCTGTTACACGACGAGGAAAGGGGCTGCTAATTGACCTGGGCTACACCGCACTCAACAATGAAATAATGAACAACTGTGGTCAATGTAACTGCGGAGACAAGTAGCAGCGCCCTCTTTCTGACCCATTGCCCACGTTTCCCGGCTGATCCACGTCCAGACAAAGGGTCATCAGGCTCCAATTCTGCCATTGGTTGGTGTGGGAGTGTACGTTTTTGAACTGATACTAGCTGAGACACTGCCGCATATTACCGGCAGCAAAGAGCCCTGAGAGAGTTGGTGATTGAGATACAATCTTGGGATGGGGGCTCCAGGAATATGGAACTGACAGTGTCTGGGCCTCGGTCTGCCTTGGTGCTTTTACAGACGCGGCTTGATGTTCCTCCTTCCGCAATGACGCAGACGTCTCCGGGAGCTGGATATTGGTCGCATGACTCTCTCATTGTGAGATGTGGGAACTCCCAGTGTGAGATGTGGGAAAGATATGAGAGTCTCTCGGTGTGGGCTGTAACCCTCTGAGTTTGGACCTGGGATACCAAATTTTATCTGATTTGATCCAGATAAAATGAGTCCAGGGATCAAGCTGTCCGGGTTTATGAGGTGTTGAGCGAGTATTTCTGTTCTGTGCTCAGGTGTTTGGTTGAGAAGTTCCTTTGGAAGCAAAGCAGAGAACGAGTCCCCATTCCATCCCTCACAAGGAGCGGCTATGGTCAAATACGCTGTTTTGTGATTGCACCGGTCGAAAGAGGCCGGGGTTTCAGAATTCAATTTGTATTTGGAAATTCCCCCTGACTGTCACCTGTCCATCGGCCAGTGGGAGTGAAAGAGAAACTCAAGGTGCTGAAGATAGAACAGAACATGGAACAGTACATCGCAGGAACAGGCCTTCCCGCCACAATGGTGTGCCAAACCAGCTGAAAAGTAAATCAACACCCCCCGAAGTAAACTAATGACTCCCTCCTACACAATGTCCATAACCTCTCAATCTTCCTCACACCCTAGTGCTTATCTAAACGTCACTGAAAAGGCCTCCAGTGTATTTGCTTCCACCACCATAACAGACAGGGCAATCCAGGCATCCAGATCACTCTGAGTAGATCAACGTACCCTCAGTCTGAATCAGAGTTTCCATTGACTCACTCAGGAGAAAGTTTGGTGAGTCTCATTTACTGAAACGCTAGTTCTTTAGTCATTACATTTCCGTACCAAGGAAGGTAGAAAATAGCTGGAGTCAGACTGAATAAGCCTAGAAATACCATTTATGCCTCTATCAGACTCAGTCGCAATCATTGCAGATGTCAGCATCAGCTCTGCGAAGCCACGCACATTCCCTCACATTGTTTGTCCATTTCCAACATCACCTCTGACCTTTCCTTGCTTCGTGTTACGTCACAATTCTCTCAAAATGCGTGGAGAATTTCCTTCCGTTAGAAGACGCCGCTGTTGTTTCCTGCTGCAGTGATTGCAGAAATGTGGAATCACCATGAACTACAGCAACATGTCATTGACTCCTCTGTCTATTGCAAGCCTCAATGATATACTTGCCCTCGAGTATATCGTCGTGCAAGCCTCTGCTAAGAGCAAACCCCCTTGAAGCCAAATGTCCCAACACCACATTTCACTCAGTCCGAACTAGCAAATGCCAACCAATAATTTACATTTACATACCCTGTCATCATCAAGTGCTTTTCTACTAATAAATTGTCAGAACCTGTGAATCTGTGATTAAGCAGAATTAGGTTTTACAATGAAGTTATATTCCTGTTTGACCCTGTACCAAAGGTCTGAAAATTAGGACCATTTCAGTGTACACTGTAGCCAGCATTGTCTCGATGGGCTGAAAGGTCGGTATCTGTGATCTGTTGCTCTGTGCCTCTTTCGGAAGGATGCTCCAGACATACAGACATGGTTTGGGAGTTGATGCGAACTGCGGCTCTGAAACAGAGAATGTTTGTACTGTCACATTTGCAAAGTAATCCAACTCTCTCTGACTCACTGTCTGTTTGTTGTGTGTAATTCAGGGCATCACCAGCAGGTGGAGCTGGTCAGCACCGGGATCGGTGTGCAGACAAGACGACGACAATCAACAACCGTCAGTCGGAATCAGAATGGCGACAGGTATGTTCACCTGGATCTTTATAACTAAACTTCTGCCCTGTTGGTGCACAATAGTTCAGATGAAGAAGCTTACACAGGCGCTAACAGGGCAGAGAATAAGTTTCATCGAGCAGTGTCACTGATCCCACTGGTAAAGTGCCTTTGTGTAATCGATCGGTCCCACAGTTCCAGCGCAGGGACCTGACACCAGAAATGGTCGAATGACTCCGCTCACCAGGCAAAGCTTCACCTGAGTGAAAGGAGCCGGAGACCCTGAATCAGCAGGTTGAGAGTGAAACACCAACAGGAATGTGACAGCGGTGTTGTTTGTTACGTAGAAGTCTACAGACAGACGGACATACTCTATTGATCCCGAGGGAAATTGGATTTCGTTACAGCCGCACCAACCACGGATAGTGTAGAAATATAGCAATATAAAACCATAAATAATAATATGTTAATCATGCCAAGTGGAAATAAGTCCAGGATCCGCCTATTGGCTCAGGGTGTCTGACACTCCAAGGGAGGAGTTGTAAAGTTTGATGGCCACAGGCAGGAATGACTTCCTATGACGCTCTGTGC
The DNA here is from genome assembly GCF_030144855.1 of Hypanus sabinus. Classification (NCBI taxonomy): domain Eukaryota; kingdom Metazoa; phylum Chordata; class Chondrichthyes; order Myliobatiformes; family Dasyatidae; genus Hypanus; species Hypanus sabinus. The sequence goes on from NW_026779903.1 coordinate 12,988, forward strand.
TGCATCTCGGTGGAATGAGTCTCTGGCTGAACGTACTCCTGTGCCTAACCAGTACATTATGGAGTGGATGGGAGACATAGCCCAAGAATGCATGCAGCTTGGACAGCATCCTCTTTTCAGACACCACCGTCAGAGAGTCCAGTTCCACCCCTACAACATTACCTAGGTCCAGGGTTTGTTGCACATCAGGGCCTGTTTAGAAATGAAAGACATCTTCAACTTTCATTTACAAAATTCAGAGGCAGGTGACAAGGGCATTTCCGGGATTTCAAAGATTGTGCGATAATACAACATTTCACGTTTTGTCCGGTCAGCTCTCAACTCCCCCCTCGCTGCGCAAAGTAGATGAGGGGAGATTTCCCAACTCTGTTTTCTGTAGCCGAGCTGAGAACATTGCCAGCATTGGAAATGGCTGAGGATCAGAAGACACTTCATTTGTGGTCTGCATCGGTCTGTCACTGTCTGGTATGGAGGGGCTACTGCACAGGACCGAGAGAATCTGCCGGAAGTTGTAAATATTCAGGGAGGGGTGTCTCAGAAAGGCAGCACCCATTATTAAGGACGTCCAGCACCTAGTGCATGCCCTTTTCTCAATGTTACCATCAGGGAGGAGGTACAGAAGCCTGAATGCACACACACAGCGATGCAGTAACAAATTTGTCCTCTCTGCAATCCCATTCCTAAATGGACATTGAATCTTTGGACACTACCTTACTTTGCTCAAAATATAGTCTTTCTGGTTTTGCACATTTTTTTAAAAATCTATTCAATATAAGTAATTGGTTGACTTGTTTACTTATTATTTTTAAATTTTATTCATTATTATGTATTTATTTATTTACTATTTATTCACAACACCCGTTGTGAATCCTTGTTCGAGCATAAATCACTCTAAACCTGCAATTCATCATTTACTGCAGGTGGGAAATTAAATCGGGTACAGAAAATACTCAAGAGGCTTTTACCAGGTAGCTCATCGAGGGAAGATGATCGGGACACGGGGAGCAAGGTTCCAAAGCAGGGTCAGATTGAGAGCAATGTCCCAATGGAATGCGGTCTGGCCGCAGAGGAGGAGGAGCAAATTCAGCCCAGAGAGAGAGACGTAAGAGACACTGAGCAGGACCCTGGAACTGGAACCAGTGAGGCGACTGCCTGTCAGCCCAGAGACAGTGACGTCAGAGACACTGAGCAGGACCCTGGAACCGGAACCAGTGAGGTGACTGCCTGTCAGCCCAGAGACAGTGACGTCAGAGACACTGAGCAGGACCCTGGAACCGGCACAAGTGAGGCGACTGCCTGTCAGCCCAGAGACAGTGACGTCAGAGACACTGAGCAGGACCCTGGAACTGGAACCAGTGAGGCGACTGCCTGTCAGCCCAGAGACAGTGACGTCAGAGACACTGAGCAGGACCCTGGAACCGGCACAAGTGAGGCGACTGTCTGTCAGCCCAGAGACAGTGACGTCAGAGACACTGAGCAGGTCCCTGGAACCGGCACAAGTGAGGCGACTGCCTGTCAGCCCAGAGACAGTGACGTCAGAGACACTGAGCAGGACCCTGGAACCGGCACAAGTGAGGCGACTGCCTGTCAGCCCAGAGACAGTGACGTCAGAGACACTGAGCAGGTCCCCAGAACCGGCACAAGTGAGGCGACTGCCTGTCAGCTCGGAAACTCATTAAACACGGAATTGTCGAGTGCCCAACAGGGAGTGGGTGAGTGAAACATGAGGGTGATGTGTTCGCAGAATGCGGTGGGAAGCGGGTAAATGTGATTCCTTGTTGGAGGGTTGGTCAGAGAGGGGAAAAGTGTGGGCGTGGTGCATGCGGTGTAGTGTGGCACCGGTTACCGCACTACAGGAAATGTCCTACCTGTTCTGAGGATTTCCAGGATGTGTCTCGGAGGAAATGCAGCTATCCGGATAAGAGAGTATTTCCAGGATATGAGTTATGGGAAATGTATTCGCCAGGAAAGAGAGAGTATCTCTGGGAAGCGACTATCATTGACAGTCTTAATATTTATTGCCCATTTTAAACTGAAATCGGTGAGTGGGTGGGACGGTGGGAGAGACAGGTTTCTGGTGAATGGGTTCCTTCTGGGAACGTCTAGCACAGCGCATTGATGGGTCGGTTTTTTAAGACCAGTGATGGAGATTAGGGCAAAATACGTGTTTCCAGCTGAAAGCAGGTGAAGATTGAGGTTCAAGACATGACTGGTTTGTTAGGGCTGGGTGAGAGCGATGGAGACAAGTGATATTTGAGTTTGTGACTACATTCTCATTTTATATTCGCTGAGCCAGAGTTTACAATCTCTGACCTCCTGGCAGAGGGGGGCGAGTATCGACTGTACCAACTGACCAAGTTCTACAGGGACAGACTCAAACATGCAATTGAAGAGAAAGTTGAACGACTCGGTTGGATGTTGACAAAGGATGGACATTTCAGTAGAGAAGAAAATGAGGTGAGTGTATTTAGTGTATTGTCACTGAACTGCTGGTATCAGAGGGAATAGTGATCAATATTAATCTCCTGCACGTTCTAGGAGTTCTACATGGCAATGGAGACTTTGATCTCTGACTTGTCCTCAGTAGATTTGTTTCAGCTGTTCCGGTGGGGAGCACTGGGAACTGCAGGTTCAGCGTCACCTTTTCGTCTCACACCTGCTGTATTTATCAGTGTACCTGACCTCAGTAAGACCTGTGATGAGGTTCTGCACGGAAGGTGAGTTAGGAAGGTTCAATCACTAGGTATTAATATTGAAGTAGTAAAATGGATTCAACAGTGGCTGGATGGGAGATGTCAGAGAGTAGTGGTGGATAACTTCGTCAGGTTGGAGGCCGGTGACAAGTGATGTGCCTCAGAGATCTGTACTGGGTCCAATGTTGTTTCTCATATACATTAATGATCCGGATGATGGGGTGGTACATTGGATTACTAAGTATGCAGAGGATTCTAAGATAGGTGGCGTTGTGGATAATGATGTAGTTTTCACATTTTACAGAGAGAATTAGGACAGTTAGAAGAGTGGGCCGAAAGATGGCAGATGGAGTTTAATGCTGATAAGTGTGAGGTGCTATAGTTTTGTAGGACTAATCAAAATAGGACATACATGGTAAATGGTAGGGCATTGAGGAATGCAGTAGAACAGTGTGATCTAGTAATAATGGTGCATAGTTCCCTGACGGTGGAATCTCGTGTGGATAGGGTGGTGAAGAAAGCTTTTGGTATGCTGGCCTTTATAAATCCGAGCATTGAGTACAGGAGTTGGGAAGTAAAGATAAATTGTACAAGGCATTGGTAAGGCCAAAATTGGAGTATTGTGTACAGTTCTGGCCACCAAATTATAGGAAAGATGTCAACACAATATGGAGAGTATAGAGGAGGTTTACTAGAATGTTACCTGAGTCTCAGCAGCTAAGTACAGAGAAAGGTTGAACAAGTTAAGTCTTTATTCTTTAGAGCGTTGAATTTTGAAGGGGGGGGGGGGAAGCTTGATAGAGGCATTTAAAATTATGAGGGGATAGATAGAGTTGACGTGGATAGGCTTTTTTCCATTGAGAGTAGGGGAGATTCAAACAAGAGTACATGAGTTGAGAGTCGGGGGCAAAAGTTTAGGGGTAACACGAGTTTAGGGGTAACTTCTTTACTCAAAGAGTGGTTACTGTGTGGAACTAGCTTACAGTAGAAGTGGCAAAAGCAGGTTCAATATTGTCATTTTAAAAACTGGATATGTATATGGACAGGAAAGGAATGGAGGGTTATGGACTGAGTGCAGGTCGGCACGGACTGTGTTACTGTGCTGTAATCGTCATATCGTTCTATGACATCATTGCAAGGTCTGCATATCTGTACTGTTGAACAGGCATTCAGTCTAAAATTAATTTTGCATCTTATCAGGACCGTCGGTCAAATTCACCTCAGCTCATTAATCCAGGATGAATATTAAACTGTGAGATTCACCATGTCTGTCCATCTACTCCACAATAAATAAATTAATTACTGCTTTTATAGAAAGTCACTGAACTGACGGAGAAGGGAAACCGGACAGAGAGTTCCAGACTCTTCCTCAGTTTGGTGAATGGCAAAGGCTCCCGGGCCCGGAGGGCGATGTGGGAATCCTTTGTGATGCGGAGGACTGAGTTACCGAAGTTGGACAGGATACTGAGGGAGATACAGGAGCTCGGTATGTTAAAACCACGCACTGACTGAACACAAAGACACATTGAAGTAAATAGTTGTAATTATTTTAGTTCGGTTTTCATGAATTATTTCTTTTGATTTAAACAGGTCCTGACCCAGAGGAATACATGAACATCGCACAAGGGTTGTCTGAGTTACCCACTGAACTGACAGGTGAGTGATGAAATGCTCCGTTCAAACCACATCTCAAATGTTAGAATGTGACTTGTCAGAATCTGGAAACGAAAATCCACCAACAATCATTCGCCGATCTCTGGTTTCAGGTTTCAATTCAGATCATCTCTCGTTGTAGCCTGAACATTGTAAAATGTATTTTTCCAGCTGTTCCAGCTGTTATTGTATTAATCCAGCCCTTGTGTCTCTGAACCTTCCACTCCAGGTCCCAATGCTCTGGGAATCCCCACTCACCCCAGACATGCTCCTGACACACAGTATGACCCAGTCCAGGTGACCTTTCAGATTCCGAAGCACCTTCTCCTTCGTAATAGCAGCTACACTCAGTCCAAGTTTCTGAAACCTCTACTTGCCTCACATGCCACCGAATCCAAGCAACATCCTGGTGAACCTGTTCTACACCCTCTCCAATCATCCCCAGTGCTGGACAATCAGAAGTGAACACAATACTCTAGATGCTCCCTAAAACCATCAGACTTAGGCAGATAATTAAGCCATCCAGCTCAGTGAATTTGCTCGGCAATTCCTCTCAACCCCATTATCCTGCCTTCTGTAAATGTTGACGCTCTTCGGAATCAGCAACATATACATAGACCTGCATTTTAGTATACCCATTGACTTGTCTTCCTCTGCCAACTATGACAATAATTTCACAGATTGACCTGTCAGCGAAAGCAATTTCTCGCAATATGGTTCCCCGCCAGCCAGGGCAATTCATCACAGTTCCCAGGCATGTTAACCTTGTGTATGAGCCACCCCTGTGGGAACCTTGTCAAAGATTCTGCCAATATCCAATATGGTTCCCCGCCAGCCAGGGCAATTCATCACAGTTCTCAGGCATGTTAACCTTGTGTATGAGCCTCCCATGTGGGAACCTTGTCAACGATTCTGCCAATATCCAATATGGTTCCCCGCCAGCCAGGACAATTCACCACAGTTCCCAGGCATGTTAACCTTGTGTATGAGCCTCCCATGTGGGGACCTTGTCAAAGATTCTACCAATATCCAATATGGTTCCCCGCCAGCCAGGACAATTCACCACAGTTCCCAGGCATGTTAACCTTGTGTATGAGCCTCCCCTGTGGGAACCTTGTCAAAGATTCTGCCAATATCCAATATGGTTCCCCGCCAGCCAGGGCAATTCATCACAGTTCCCAGGCATGTTAACCTTGTGTATGAGCCTCCCCTGTGGGAACCTTGTCAACGATTCTGCCAATATCCAATATGGTTCCCCGCCAGCCAGGGCAATTCATCACAGTTCCCAGGCATGTTAACCTTGTGTATGAGCCTCCCATGTGGGAACCTTGTCAAAGATTCTGCCAATATCCAATATGGTTCCCCGCCAGCCAGGGCAATTCACCACAGTTCCCAGGCATGTTAACCTTGTGTATGAGCCTCCCCTGTGGGAACCTTGTCAACGATTCTGCCAATATCCAATATGGTTCCCCGCCAGCCAGGGCAATTCATCACAGTTCCCAGGCATGTTAACCTTGTGTATGAGCCTCCCCTGTGGGAACCTTGTCAAAGATTCTGCCAATATCCAATATGGTTCCCCGCCAGCCAGGGCAATTCATCACAGTTCCCAGGCATGTTAACATTGTGTATGAGCCTCCCCTGTGGGAACCTTGTCAAAGATTCTACCAATATCGAAGTAGACAACATCCATCTGTAACTTCATCCATCACCTTTGTCACCTCCTGGAGGAACTCAATTAAGTTAGCCAGACACAAGCCCCACCCAAAGCCTTGCTGATGAACCCTCAAACATTCTCCCTTTCATACTCCCATGTGGCAGAAAATATAAAAAGCTGAAGGTATGTCCCACCAGCCTCAAGGACAGCTTTAATTCTGCATTTATGACTATTGATTGGTCACCTGCTATGTTATTACTGGCTCCTAAAAATAAGAACATTTTATATATAAAATTGTAACATTATGTATCTCATAAACGATAACCACTTATTTAGATTAATACATACAGAAAAGCAGAAAGAATACCTGTAGCTTATGAACGAATTTAAGGAACAACTGATAATCAATTATGTAATTCTATGTCAAACACTGGGGAAAGAAGACATCTTTCAATGTTATACTGTATCAAAAAACATTTGATTCTCTCCCTTGGTTGGTTAACAGAAGTTCCAAGTTCCATAAGAACAGTAGTGTGTGTGTGTGTGTGTGTGTGTGTGTATGTGAGAGAGAGGGAGAGAGGGGGAGAGGGGGAGTGGGAGAAAGGCGGAGAGGGGGAGGGAGGGGGAGAGAGAGAGAGAGAGAGGAAAACGGGCAGCTGGGATGCAGGCGTCTGGCTCAGCCACTATGCCCGGTGGAAGCGTTTCTTCCGACAGGAGAAGGGGTAAAGGCGGGTTACTGGTTCCTTACAACCGGTCCCTTTGGGCAGATGGGTCTGGTCGGCCGTGATTGGCAGCTCACCCAGCAACAGGAAAGCTCTGACCTCAAACATCCACTGCTCTGTAACTGTACCCCTCATGGGGAAGAGTTTGGGAGTAAACCCAGTGGATCTGGATCCCCTGAGGCAGTCTTAAATGGTGTTCAACGCAGACTGGCATCTCCTGAAACACCTCTGGTGCCAAGCTGTGTCAGTCTCTGCCGTTCCTTTGTGTACATCAGATGCAGGGAGAGAGGGAGCTTGCAACATCGGCAGAAGCTTCCTCTCCATATCGGAGTGTCCCGGCTTGCAGGGGCAGGACATCCTCGGTCGACTCTGGCAGACGGAGGCCTCATTAGACAGAGCCCCACACCCCCACAGCAAGACTGATGAGTAGCAGTTGTCAAGACTTCACCACCCTCTCCCACAGACACGACGTACATCACTGAGACAGACGGAGGCCTCATTAGACAGAGCCCCACACCCCCACAGCAAGACTGATGAGTAGCAGTTGTCAAGACTTCACCACCCTCTCCCACAGACACGACGTACATCACTGAGACAGACGCTTGTGGTTTCTTCCATTAACAGAGATTCCATCTTTTCACCAATCCTCCATCACTGTGACTGCAAACTAGCCAGTTTCTTTCTTGCCATTCCGAAGGGTTATCGATCCGCAAGTTCACTGCGATTGTCCCCCAGGCACTGCCAGACTTGTGTATTTCCGGCATATTCTGCTCTTGTTTTGATGCAAGAGCAGTGGACACCCGGGACACCCCAGTGTGTAGCTTTGCCAAAATGCACGTTGTCCTGCTCTCCATATTTCCACACCAGATCAACATTAACATCGTCTGTTAATGACGCAACAATGCTTTAAATATAGTGAAATGTTGTAACGGGAGTGCAGTCAGGATTGCAATAGGATATCAGGGGAATGTTCACCTTCATCAGTAATTAGTGTCAGAATATGAGGATTAGATATTTTTCTGAGACAATCATCGCTGTCAGTTCCTATGTCTGTGGACAGAATTTTATTTTCTGACCTAATATCCATGGAAGCATTGAATTAATTCATGTAATCTCAAACACTGAATATTGGAATGTAGTTATAAAGTTCTTTGTCAGTTGAGCTAGTTAACATTTTAACCATGTTATCTGTTCCCATGAAGATGTTCAACAGAAACACAAGGAGACTCTGCGGGCACAAACTGAAACACTGAGAGTGAACACGATCCTGATGAGGGAGAAGGTGAAGGTTTTCCAGCTGCTTGATCGATACACAAAGCTCACGGTCATTTCTACTCTTCGAGTTCGGAGATTGGTGGAACATGAGCTGCTGGCAAGAGGCAGAGACCACGAGGAGTGGAGAGAGGAACATCTCCGCAGAGAGCTGGAAAAAATCCGGACTGATCAGTTGTTCCAGAGCAGCTTTTCCCGGAGTAAATCCAAATCTGGGAGTTCGGCAGCAGTGGCCGGAGTCCCAGGGATCGGGAAAACCACAATGGTACAAAAGATTGTTTATGATTGGGCCACGGGAAAAATTTACCAACAGTTCCAGTTCGTCTTCAGTTTCAAGTTCCGAGATTTAAACACGATCAATTGTACAATCAATCTCTCGAACCTGGTGCTGTGTTTCTATCCTTACCTTGGGAATGTCCTGAAATCACTGTGGAAGAACCCAGAGGGAATGCTGTTTATATTTGATGGCTTGGATGAATTCAACGACACAATTGATTTTGCTGACAGCCGGAGAAACACAGACCCTCAGGCCTCATGCACAGATCCTGAATTCCGGTGCAAGGTGTCGGACATTGTGTACAGTTTAATCCAGGGCAAGCTGCTCCCAGGGTGTTCAGTGCTGGTGACCACCCGCCCCTCTGTGTTACATTTATTGGAAAAAGCGAAGATCGGTGTCCGGGCTGAAATCCTGGGATTTGTTGGTGAGGAACGGAAGGAATATTTCATCAAGCATTTTGAAGATCAGATGGTGGCAGCAGCTCTTTTCAAACACGTGCAGGAGAATGAGATCCTGTACACCATGAGCTACAACCCCTCCTACTGCTGGATCCTTGCTCTGGCACTGGGCCCCTTCTTCACACAAAGAGTCAGGGACCCGCAGGGAGTTCCCAAGACCATCACCCAACTGTACTCCTACTATATTTACAATATCCTAAAAAATCACGGCCGTGAGATTGAGAGACCCCGTGATGTGTTTCTCAGGGTGGGTCAGATGGCCTACAGAGGAGTGTCCGAGAAGAAGATTGTGTTTGCAGACGGAGATTTGATCAAGTTCAATCTGCAGCCTTCCCAGTTCCTGTCCGGGTTCCTGATGGAGCTTTTGGAGAGAGAGGATTCTGCCCACAGCGTGGTGTACACATTCCCACACCTCACCATCCAAGAGTTTGTAGCTGCAGTCGCACAATTCCTGACTGTACATCCCGATGATATCCTGAAATTCCTCAATGAAGCCCACAAGACAAAAGATGGGCGATTTGAGGTATTTCTCCGTTTTGTTGCTGGTCTCTCCAACCCAATGACAGCTCGGGGCCTGGAGGAGTTTCTGGGTCCATTTCCTCATCAAACAACCTGCCGGGTGATTGACTGGGTGAAGGAGGAGGTTAAAGGCCAGAGTGGAAACACGGGTGACATTGGGAGAAGGAGACTCCTGAACACATTGCACTACCTGTTTGAGTCTCAGAATCGTGGACTGGCTCAGGCCGCACTGGGATCTCTGAAAACACTTTCATTCAGTGGAATGACAGTGACCCCGGTTGACTGCACGGTCCTGTCTCATGCCATCGGACTCTGTGATACTATAAAACACCTCGACCTGGAGAACTGCCACATTCAGTGTGAAGGAATCCAGCGGCTGGGACCCGGGCTGAGCAAGTGCCAGGAGTTGAGGTAACTTGGTTTATCTCTCACTCAGAACTCTAAAACTGTTCCATTGTGCTGTTTCCAAGTGAACGGATTTGGGTAAAACTGCAGTAAATCAGATTGAGATGTATTGTGACAAATGCCACCCCCTTCATCCTGTGCGATCACTCTTCCCCATCCCGATTATTCCTGTTGGATTTCTCTTAGCCATTACCCTTCCTCTAGTCAGATTTCTCTTCCACACACCCGTTCCTGCTGTGGGATCTCTCTTCCCTATCCACTTCGTCCTGTCGGATCACTTTCCTCATCCCCCTTACTGTGGGATCTCTCTTCCCCATTCCCATTCTCCTGTGGGATCTCTCATCCCCGTCACTCTTCTTAATGAGGGATCTCTCTTCCCCATCCCCTTTCTCCTCTTGGATCTCGTTCACCCATCCCCTTCCTCCTGTGGGATCTCCCTTCCCCATCCCCCTTCCTCCTGTGGGATCTCTCTTTCCCCATTCCCATCCTCCTGTGGGATCTCTCATCCCCATCACTCTTCTTCATGAGGGATCTCTCTTCCACATCCCCTTTCTCCCATTGGATCTCGATAACCCATCCCCTTCCTCCTGTGGGATCTCTCTTCCCCATCCCCCTTACTCGTGTGGGATCTCTTTACCCATCCCCCGTCCTCCTGTGGGATCTCTCTTCCCATTCCCCTTCCTCCTGTGGGATCTCTCTTCCCAATCCCCTTCCTCCTATCGGATCACTTTCCCCATTCCCATTCTCCTGTAAGATCTCTCATCCCCATCACTCTTCTTCATGAGGAATCTCTCTTCCCCATCCACTTTCTCCTCTTGGATCTCGATAACCCATCCCCTTCCTCCTGTGGGATCTATCTTCCCCATCCCCCTTCCTCCTGTGGGATCTCCTTTACCCCTCCCCCTTCCTCGTGTAGGATATCTCTTCCCATCCCCCTTCCTCCTGTGGGATCTCAGTTCCCCATTCCCATCCTCCTGTGGGAGCCCTCATCCACATCACTCTTCTTCATGAGAGATCTCTCTTCCCCATCCACTTTCTCTCATGGATTTCGATAACCCATCCCCTTCCTCCAGTGGGACCTCTCTTCCCCCTCACTCTTCCTTGTGTGGGATCTCCTATATGCATCCCCCTTCCTCCTGTGGGATCTCTCTTCACCAACCCCCTTCCTCCAGTGGGATCTCTCTTTCCAATCCCCATCCTCCTATGGGATATCTCTTCCCGATCCCTTTCCTCCTGTGGAATCTCTCTTCCGCATCCCCTTCCCCCTATCGGTTCACTTTTCCCATCACCCTTCCTCCTATAGGATCTCTCTTCCCCATCCCCCTTCCTCCTGTGTGATCTGACTTCCGGATCCCTTTCCTTCTGTGGTATCTCTCTTCCCCATCCCGTTCCTCCTGACGGATAACTTTGCTCATCCCCCTTACTGTGGGATCCCTCATCCCCATTCCCATCCGCCTGTGGGATTTCTCATCCCCATCACTCTTCTTCATGAGGGATCTCTCTTCCCAATCCCCTTTCTCCTCTTGGATCTCGATAACCCATCCCCTTCCTCCTGTGGGATCTCTCTTCCCCATTCCACTTCCTCCTGAAGGAATTCTTTTCCGAATCCCCCTTCCTCCTGTGGGATCTCTCTTCCCCATTCCACTTCCTCCTGAAGGAATTCTTTTCCGAATCCCCCTTCCTCCTGTGGGATCTCTATTCCCCAACCCCCTTCCTCCTGTGTGATCTCCTTTACCCATCCCCCTTCCTCCCAAGCGATCATTTTCCCCATCTCCCTTCCTTCTGTGGGATTTCTATTCCCCAGCCCCTTCCTCCTGTGGGATCTTCCCATTCCCATTCCTCCTGGAGGATCACTCTTTCCTATCTCCCTTCCTCGAGTGTGATCTCTCTTCCCCAAACCCCCAACACCTATGGAAACTCTTCCCCATCCTCCTTCCTGCTGTGAGATATGTCTTCCCAGTCCCCATTCCTCCTATGGGATCACTTTTACAAATCCCCTTTCCTCCTGCAGGATGTCTCTTTCCTATCCCCCTTCCACCTGTGGGATCTCTCTTCCCCATCCCCTTCATCCTGTGGGGTATCTCTTCCCCATCCCCCTTCCTGTGGGATATTTCTTCCCCATCCCCTTCATCCTGTGGGATATCTCTTCCCCATCCCCCTTTTTCCTGTGGGATATCTCTTCCCCATCCACCTTCTTCCTGTGGGATATCTCTTCCCCATCCTCCATCCTCGGTGTAGAATCTCCTTTACCCATCCCCCTTCCTCCCAAGCGATTATTTTCCCTATACCCCTCCTCCTATAGGATCTCTCTTCCCCATCCCTCTTCCTCCTGTTGGATCTCACTTCACCATTCACCTTCCTTCTGAGGGATCTCTTCGTGATCTCCTTCCTCCTGTGGGATATCTCTACTCCTTTCTCCTTTTGCCTGTGGGATCTCTCATCCCCATCTCTTTCGTCCTGTGGAATCTCTCTTTCCCATCCCCCTACCTCCAGTGGGATCTCTCTTTCCCATTCTCCTTCCTCTTGTGGGATCTCTCTTCCCCATCTCACTTCCTTCTGTGGGAATTCTCTTCCGGATCCCCTTCCTCCTGTGGTACCTCTCTTTCCCATCCCCCTACCTCCTGTTGGATCTCTCTTCCTGATTCTGCTTCCGACTGTGGGATCCATATTCCCCATCCACTTCCTCCTGCCGGAAATTTCTTCCCCATCCCCCGTCCTCCTGTGCGATCTCTCTTCCACATCCCCAATCCTCCTGCGGGATCTCTGTTCCCCATCCCCCTTCCTCCTATGGGATATCTCTTCCCTATCCCTTTACTCCTGTGGTATCTCTCTTCCGTATCCCCTCCCTCCTGTTGGATCATTTTCCTCATCCCGTTTACTGTGGGATCTCTCTTCCCCATTCCCATCCGCCTGTGGGATCTCTCATCCCCATCACTCTTCTTCATGAGGGATCTCTCTTCCCCATCCCCTTTCTCCTCTTGGATCTCGATAACCCATCCCCTTCCTCCTGTGGGATTTCGCCTCCCCATCCCCCTTCCTCATGTGGGATCTCTTTTACCCATTCCCTTTCTCCCGTAGGATCTCTCTTTTCTATCCCCCTTCAACCTGTGGGAACTCTATTCCCCATCCCACTTCTTCCTGTGGGAACTGTCTTCCCCATACCTCCAAGTGCTGTGGGATATCTGTTCCCCAGCCCCTTCCTCCTGTGGGAACTGTCTTCCCCATCCCCCTTCCTTCTGTGGGATTTCTTTTACCCAGCCCCTTCCTCCTGTGGGATCTCCCATCCCCATTCGCCTTCCACCTGTGGGATATCTCCTACCCATTCCCATTCCACCCGTAGGATCACTTTTTCCTATCCCCCTTCCTCGAGTGTGATCGCTCTTTCCCAAACCGCCAACACCTATGGGAGCTCTTCCCCATCCTCCTTCCTGCTGTGAGATATGTCTTCCCAGTCCCCCTTCCTCCTATGGGATCTTTTCCAAATCCCCTTTCCTCCTGCAGGGTGTCTCTTTCCTATCCCCCTTCCACGTGTGGGATCTCTCTTCCCCATCCCCTTCATCCTGTGGGATATCTCTTCCCCATCCCCCTTCTTCCTGTGGGATCTCTCTTCCCCATCCACCTTCCTCGTGTCGGATCTCCTTTACCCATCCCCCTTCCTCCCAAGCGATCATTTTCCCTACCCCCTTCCTCCTATAAAATCTCTCTTCCCCATCCCTCTTCCTCCTGTTGGATCTCCTTTACCCATCCCCCTTCCTCCTGTGGGATCTCCCATCCCCATCCGCCTTCCTCCTGTGGGATCTTCCCATTCCCATTCTTCCCGGAGGATCACTCTTTCCTATCCCCCTTCCTCGAGTGTGATCTCTCTTCCCCAAACCCACAACACCTATGGGAGCTCTTCCCCATCCTCCTTCCTGCTGTGAGATATGTCTTCCCAGTCCCCGTTCCTCCTATGGGATCACTTTTACAAATCCCCTTTCCTCCTGCAGGATGTCTCTTTCCTATCCCCCTTCCACCTGTGGGATCTCTCTTCCCCATCCCCTTCATCCTGTGGGATATCTCTTCCCCATCCCCCTTCCTGTGGGATATCTCTTCCCAATCCCCCTTCACCCTGTGGGATATCTCTTCCCCATCCCCCTTCTTCCTGTGGGATATCTCCTCCCCATCCACCATCTTCCTGTGGGATATCTCTTCCCCATCCTCCATCCTCGTGTAGAATCTCCTTTACCCATCCCCCTTACTCCCAAGCGATTATTTTCCCTATACCCCTCCTCCTATAGGATCTCTCTTCCCCATCCCTCTTAATCCTGTTGGATCTCACTTCACCATTCTCCTTCCTCTTGTGGGATCTCTCTTCCCCATCTCACTTCCTTCTGTGGGAATTCTCTTCCGGATCCCCTTCCTCCTGTGGTACCTCTCTTTCCCATCCCCCTACCTCCTGTTGGATCTCTCTTCCTGATTCTGCTTCCGACTGTGGGATCCATATTCCCCATCCCCTTTCTCCTCTTGGATCTCGATAACCCATCCCCTTCCTCCTGTGGGATTTCGCCTCCCCATCCCCCTTCCTCATGTGGGATCTCTTTTACCCATCCCCGTTCCTCCTGTGGGATCTCTCTTCCCCATCCCCCTTCCTCCTTTGGGATACCTCTTCCCCAACCCCCTTCCTCTTGTAGGATCTCCATTACTCATCCCCCTTCCTCCCAAGCGATCATTTTCCCCATCCCCCATCATCCTACAGGATCTCTCTTCCCCATCCCCCGTCTTCCTGTGGGATATCTCTTCCCCATCCTCCTTCCTCGTGCTGGATCTCCTTTACCCATCCCCCTACCTCCTGTGGAATCTCTCTTCCCCATCACTCTTCCTCCTGTGGGATCTCTCCTTCCCATTCCCTTTCTCCCGTAGGATCTCTCTTTTCTATACCCCTTCAACCTGTGGGAACTCTATTCCCCATCCCACTTCTTCCTGTGGGAACTGTCTTCCCCATACCCCCAAGTGCTGTGGGATATCTGTTCCCCAGCCCCTTCCTCCTGTGGGAACTGTCTTCCCCATCCCCCTTCCTTCTGTGGGATTTCTTTTCCCCAGCCCCTTCCTCCTGTGGAATCTCCTTTACCCATCCCCCTTCCTCCTGTGGGATCTCTCTTCCCCATCCCCCTTCCTCGTGTAGAATCTCTCTTCCCCACCCCTCTTCCTCCTGTTGGATCTCACTTCACCATCCACCTTTCTCCAGTGGGATCTCACGTCCCCATTCACCTTCCTCCTGAGGGATCTCTTTTCGCGATCTCCTTCCTCCTGTGGGATATCTCTTCCCCTTTCTCCTTCTGCCTGTGGGATCTCTCATCCCCATCTCTCGTCCTGTGGAATCTCTCTTTCCCATCCCCCTACCTCCAGTGAGATCTCTCTTTCCCATTCTCCTTCCTCTTGTGGGATCTCTCTTCCCCATCTCACTTCCTTCTGTGGGAATTCTCTTCCGGATCCCCTTCCTCCTGTGGTACCTCTCTTTCCCATCCCCCTACCTCCTGTTGGATCTCTCTTCCTGATTCTGCTTCCGACTGTGGGATCCATAATCCCCATCCACTTTCTCTTGCCGAAAATTTCTTCCCCATCCCCCGTCCTCCTGTGCGATCTCTCTTCCACATCCCCCATCCTCCTGCGGGATCTCTGTTCCCCATCCCCCTTCCTCCTATGGGATATCTCTTCCCTATCCCTTTACTCCTGTGGAATCTTTCTTCCGCATCCCCTTTCTCCGGTCGGATCACTTTCCCCATCACCGTTCCTCCTATGGGATCTCTCTTTCCCATCCCCCTTCCTCCTGTGGGATCTCTCTTCCCCATCCACCTTCTTCCTGTGGGATATCTCTTCCCTATCCCTTTACTCCTGTGATATCTTTCTTCCGCATCCCCTTCCTCCGGTCGGATCACTTTCCCCATCACCCTTCCTCCTATAGGATCTCTCTTTCCATCCCACTTCCTCCTGTGTGATCTCTCTTCCCGATCCGTTTCCTCCTGTGGTATCTCTCTTTTCTATCCCCTCCCTCCTGTTGGATCATTTTCCTCATCCCCCTTACTGTGGGATCTCTCATCCCCATCACTCTTCTTCATGAGGTATCTCTCTTCCCCATCCCCTTTCTCCGCTTGGATCTCGATAACCCATCCCCTTCCTCCTGTGGGATTTCGCCTCCCCATCCCCCTTCCTCGTGTGGGATCTCCTTTACCCATCCCCCTTCCTCCTGTGGGATCTCTCTTCCCCATCCCCCTTCCTTGTGTAGAATCTCTCTTCCCCATCCCTCTTCCTCCTGTTGGATCTCCCTTCACCATCCGCCTTCCTCATGTGGATTCTCTCCTTCCCATTCCCTTTCTCCCATTGGAACTCTCTTTTCTATCCCCTTCGACGTGTGGTAACTCTGTTCCCCATCCCCCTTCCTTCTGTGGGATTTCTTTTCCCCACCCCTTCCTCCTGTGGGATCTCCCATCCCCATTCGCCTTCCTCCTGTGGGATCCCTCCTTCCCATTCCCATTCCACCCGTAGGATCACTTTTTCCTATCCCCCTTCCTCTAGAGTGATTGCTCTTTCCCAAACCCCCAACACCTATGGGAGCTCTTCCCCATCCTCCTTCCAGCTGAGAGATATGTCTTCCCAGTCCCCCTTCCTCCTATGGGATCACTTTTCCAAATCCCCTTTCCTCCTGCAGGGTGTCTCTTTCCTATTCCCCTTCCACGTGTGGGATCTCTCTTCCCCATCCCCTTCATCCTGTGGGATATCTCTTCCCCATCCCCCTTCTTCCTGTGGGATATCTCTTCCCCATCCTCCTTCTTCCTGTGGGATATCTCTTCCCCATCCTCCTTCATCCTGTGGGATATCTCTTCCCCATCCCCCTTCTTCCTGTGGGATATCTCTTCCCCATCCTCCTTCCTCGTGTCGGATCTCCTTTACCCATCCCCCTTCCTCCCAAGATATCATTTTCCCATCCCCCTTCCTCCTATAGGACCTCTCTTCCCCATCCCCCTTCCTCCTATAGGATCTCTCTTCCCCATCCCCCTTCCTCCTGTTGGATCTCACTTCACCATCCGCCTTCCTACTGTGGGATCTCACTTCCCCATTCACCTTCCTCCTGAGGGATCTCTTTTCACGATCTCCTTCCTCCTGTGGGATATCTCTTCCCCTTTCTCCTTCTGCCTGTGGGATCTCTCATCCCCATCTCTCGTCCTGTGGAATCTCTCTTTCCCATCCCCCTACCTCCAGTGGGATCTCTCTTTCCCATTCTCCTTCCGCTTGTGGGATCTCTCTTCCCCATCCCCTTCATCCTGTGGGATATCTCTTTCCCATCCCCCTACCTCCAGTGGGATCTCTCTTTCCCATTCTCCTTCCTCTTGTGGGATCTCTCTTCCCCATCTCACTTCCTTCTGTGGGAATTCTCTTCCCCATCCCCCGTCCTCCTGTGCGATCTCTCTTCCACATCCCCCATCCTCCTGCGGGATCTCTGTTCCCCATCCCCCACCTCCTATGGGATAGCTCTTCCCTATCCCCTTCCTCCTGTCGGATCATTTTCCTCATCCCCCTTACTGTGGGATCTCTCTTCCCCATTCCTATCCGCCTGTGGGATCTCTCATCCCCGTCACTCTTCTTCATGAGGGATCTCTCTTCCCCATCCCCTTTCTCCTCTTGGATCTCGATAACCCATCCCCTTCCTTCTGTGGGAATTCTCTTCCCCATCCCCCGTCCTCCTGTGCGATCTCTCTTCCACATCCCCCATCCTCCTGCGGGATCTCTGTTCCCCATCCCCCACCTCCTATGGGATAGCTCTTCCCTATCCCTTTACTCCTGTGGTATCTTTCTTCCGCATCCCCTTCCTCCGGTCGGATCACTTTCCCCATCACCCTTCCTCCTATAGGATCTCTCTTTCCCATCCCCCTTCCTCCTGTGTGATCTCTCTTCCTGATCCCTTTCCTCCTGTGGTATCTCTCTTCCCTATCCCCTTCCTCCTGTCGGATCATTTTCCTCATCCCCCTTACTGTGGGATCTCTCTTCCCCATTCCCATCCGCCTGTGGGATCTCTCATCCCCGTCACTCTTCTTCATGAGGGATCTCTCTTCCCCATCCCCTTTCTCCTCTTGGATCTCGATAACCCATCCCCTTCCTCCTGTGGGATTTCGCCTCCCCATCCCCCTTCCTCATGTGGGATCTCTTTTACCCATCCCCGTTCCTCCTGTGGGATCTCTCTTCCCCATCCCCCTTCCTCCTGTGGGATATCTCTTCCCCATCCCCCTTCCTCCTTTGGGATACCTCTTCCCCAACCCCTTTCCTCTTGTAGGATCTCCATTACTCATCCCCCTTCCTCCCAAGCGATCATTTTCCCCATCCCCCATCATCCTACAGGATCTCTCTTCCCCATCCCCCTTCCTCCTGTGGGATCTCTCTTCCCCATCCCCCGTCTTCCTGTGGGATATCTCTTCCCCATCCTCCTTCCTCGTGCTGGATCTCCTTTACCCATCCCCCTACCTCCTGTGGAATCTCTCTTCCCCATCACTCTTCCTCCTGTTGTATCTCCCGTCACCATACGCTTCCTCCTGTGGGATCTCTCCTTCCCATTCCCTTTCTCCCGTAGGATCTCTCTTCCCCATCCCCTTCATCCTGTGGGATATCTCTTCCCCATCCCCCTTCTTCCTGTGGGATATCTCTTCCCCATCCTCCTTCCTCGTGTCGGATCTCCTTTACCCATCCCCCTTCCTCCCAAGATATCATTTTCCCATCCCCCTTCCTCCTATAGGATCTCTCTTCCCCATCCCCCTTCCTCCTGTTGGATCTCACTTCACCATCCGCCTTCCTACTGTGGGATCTCACTTCCCCATTCACCTTCCTCCTGAGGGATCTCTTTTCACGATCTCCTTCCTCCTGTGGGATATCTCTTCCCCTTTCTCCTTCTGCCTGTGGGATCTCTCATCCCCATCTCTCGTCCTGTGGAATCTCTCTTTCCCATCCCCCTACCTCCAGTGGGATCTCTCTTTCCCATTCTCCTTCCTCTTGTGGGATCTCTCTTCCCCATCTCACTTCCTTCTGTGGGAATTCTCTTCCCCATCCCCCGTCCTCCTGTGCGATCTCTCTTCCACATCCCCCATCCTCCTGCGGGATCTCTGTTCCCCATCCCCCACCTCCTATGGGATAGCTCTTCCCTATCCCCTTCCTCCTGTCGGATCATTTTCCTCATCCCCCTTACTGTGGGATCTCTCTTCCCCATTCCTATCCGCCTGTGGGATCTCTCATCCCCGTCACTCTTCTTCATGAGGGATCTCTCTTCCCCATCCCCTTTCTCCTCTTGGATCTCGATAACCCATCCCCTTCCTTCTGTGGGAATTCTCTTCCCCGTCCCCCGTCCTCCTGTGCGATCTCTCTTCCACATCCCCCATCCTCCTGCGGGATCTCTGTTCCCCATCCCCCACCTCCTATGGGATAGCTCTTCCCTATCCCTTTACTCCTGTGGTATCTTTCTTCCGCATCCCCTTCCTCCGGTCGGATCACTTTCCCCATCACACTTCCTCCTATAGGATCTCTCTTTCCCATCCCCCTTCCTCCTGTGTGATCTCTCTTCCCGATCCCTTTCCTCCTGTGGTATCTCTCTTCCCTATCCCCTTCCTCCTGTCGGATCATTTTCCTCATCCCCCTTACTGTGGGATCTCTCTTCCCCATTCCCATCCGCCTGTGGGATCTCTCATCCCCGTCACTCTTCTTCATGAGGGATCTCTCTTCCCCATCCCCTTTCTCCTCTTGGATCTCGATAACCCATCCCCTTCCTCCTGTGGGATTTCGCCTCCCCATCCCCCTTCCTCGTGTGGGATCTCCTTTACCCATCCCCCTTCCTCCTGTGGGATCTCTCTTCCCCATCCCCCTTCCTCGTGTAGAATCTCTCTTCCCCACCCCTCTTCCTCCTGTTGGATCTCACTTCACCATCCACCTTTTTCCAGTGGGATCTCACTTCCCCATTCACCTTCCTCCTGAGAAATCTCTTTTCGCGATCTCCTTCCTCCTGTGGGATATCTCTTCCCCTTTCTCCTTCTGCCTGTGGGATCTCTCATCCCCATCTCTCGTCCTGTGGAATCTCTCTTTCCCATCCCCCTACCTCCAGTGGGATCTCTCTTCACCATTCTCCTTCCTCTTGTGGGATCTCTCTTCCCCATCTCACTTCCTTCTGTGGGAATTCTCTTCCGGATCCCCTTCCTCCTGTGGTACCTCTCTTTCCCATCCCCCTACCTCCTGTTGGATCTCTCTTCCTGATTCTGCTTCCGACTGTGGGATCCATATTCCCCATCCACTTTCTCTTGCCGAAAATTTCTTCCCCATCCCCCGTCCTCCTGTGCGATCTCTCTTCCACATCCCCCATTCTCCTGCGGGATCTCTGTTCCCCATCCCCCTTCCTCCTATGGGATATCTCTTCCCGATCCCTTTTCTCCTGTGGTATCTCTCTTCCCTATCCCCTCCCTCCTATTGGATCATTTTCCTCATCCCGTTTACTATGGGATCTCTGTTCCCCATTCCCATCCGCCTGTGGGATCTCTCATCCCCGTCACTCTTCTTCATGAGGGATCTCTCTTCCCCATCCCCTTTCTCCTCTTGGATCTCGATAACCCATCCCCTTCCTCCTGTGGGATTTCGCCTCCCCATCCCCCTTCCTCATGTGGGATCTCTTTTACCCATCCCCGTTCCTCCTGTGGGATCTCTCTTCCCCATCCCCCTTCCTCCTGTGGGATATCTCTTCCCCATCCCCCTTCCTCCTTTGGGATACCTCTTCCCCAACCCCCTTCCTCTTGTAGGATCTCCATTACTCATCCCCCTTCCTCCCAAGCGATCATTTTCCCCATACCCCATCATCCTACAGGATCTCTCTTCCCCATCCCCCGTCTTCCTGTGGGATATCTCTTCCCCATCCTCCTTCCTCGTGCTGGATCTCCTTTACCCATCCCCCTACCTCCTGTGGAATCTCTCTTCCCCATCACTCTTCCTCCTGTGGGATCTCTCCTTCCCATTCCCTTTCTCCCGTAGGATCTCTCTTTTCTATCCCCCTTCAACCCGTGGGAACTCTATTCCCCATCCCACTTCTTCCTGTGGGAACTGTCTTCCCCATACCCCCAAGTGCTGTGGGATATCTGTTCCCCAGCCCCTTCCTCCTGTGGGAACTGTCTTCCCCATCCCCTTCCTTCTGTGGGATTTCTTTTCCCCAGCCCCTTCCTCCTGTGGGATCTCCTTTACCCATCCCCCTTCCTCCTGTGGGATCTCTCTTCCCCATCCCCCTTCCTCGTGTAGAATCTCTCTTCCCCACCCCTCTTCCTCCTGTTGGATCTCACTTCACCATCCACCTTTCTCCAGTGGGATCTCACGTCCCCATTCACCTTCCTCCTGAGGGATCTCTTTTCGCGATCTCCTTCCTCCTGTGGGATATCTCTTCCCCTTTCTCCTTCTGCCTGTGGGATCTCTCATCCCCATCTCTCGTCCTGTGGAATCTCTCTTTCCCATCCCCCTACCTCCAGTGGGATCTCTCTTTCCCATTCTCCTTCCTCTTGTGGGATCTCTCTTCCCCATCTCACTTCCTTCTGTGGGAATTCTCTTCCGGATCCCCTTACTCCTGTGGTACCTCTCTTTCCCATCCCCCTACCTCCTGTTGGATCTCTCTTCCTGATTCTGCTTCCTACTGTGGGATCCATAATCCCCATCCACTTTCTCTTGCCGAAAATTTCTTCCCCATCCCCCGTCCTCCTGTGCGATCTCTCTTCCACATCCCCCATCCTCCTGCGGGATCTCTGTTCCCCATCCCCCTTCCTCCTATGCGATATCTCTTCCCTATCCCTTTACTCCTGTGGAATCTTTCTTCCGCATCCCCTTTCTCCGGTCGGATCACTTTCCCCATCACCGTTCCTCCGATGGGATCTCTCTTTCCCATCCCCCTTCCTCCTGTGGGATCTCTCTTCCCCATCCACCTTCTTCCTGTGGGATATCTCTTCCCTATCCCTTTACTCCTGTGATATCTTTCTTCCGCATCCCCTTCCTCCGGTCGGATCACTTTCCGCATCACCCTTCCTCCTATAGGATCTCTCTTTCCATCCCACTTCCTCCTGTGTGATCTCTCGTCCCGATCCGTTTCCTCCTGTGGTATCTCTCTTCTCTATCCCCTTCCTCCTGTTGGATCATTTTCCTCATCCCCCTTACTGTGGGATCTCTCTTCCCCATTCCCATCCGCCTGTGGGATCTCTCATCCCCGTCACTCTTCTTCATGAGGGATCTCTCTTCCCCATCCCCTTTCTCCGCTTGCATCTCGATAAACCATCCCCTTCCTCCAGTGGGATTTCGCCTCCCCATCCCCCTTCCTCGTGTGGGATCTCCTTTACCCATCCCCCTTCTTCCTGTGGGATCTCTCTTCCCCATCCCCCTTCCTTGTGTAGAATCTCTCTTCCCCATCCCTCTTCCTCCTGTTGGATCTCCCTTCACCATCCGCCTTCCTCCTGTGGATTCTCTCCTTCCCATTCCCTTTCTCCCATTGGATCTCTCTTTTCTATCCCCTTCGACGTGTGGTAACTCTGTTCCCCATCCCCCTTCCTTCTGTGGGATTTCTTTTCCCCACCCCTTCCTCCTGTGGGATCTCCCATCCCCATTCGCCTTCCTCCTGTGGGATCCCTCCTTCCCATTCCCATTCCACCCGTAGAATCACTTTTTCCTATCCCCCTTCCTCGAGAGTGATTGCTCTTTCCCAAACCCCCAACACCTATGGGAGCTCTTCCCCATCCTCCTTCCAGCTGAGAGATATGTCTTCCCAGTCCCCCTTCCTCCTATGGGATCACTTTTCCAAATCCCCTTTCCTCCTGCAGGGTGTCTCTTTCCTATTCCCCTTCCACGTGTGGAATCTCTCTTCCCCATCCCCTTCATCCTGTGGGATATCTCTTCCCCACCCCCCTTCTTCCTGTGGGATCTCTCTTCCCCATCCCCTTCATCCTGTGGGATATCTCTTCCCCATCCTCCTTCCTCGTGTCGGATCTCCTTTACCCATCCCCCTTCCTCCCAAGATATCATTTTCCCATCCCCCTTCCTCCTATAGGATCTCTCTTCCCCATCCCCCTTCCTCCTGTTGGATCTCAGTTCACCATCCGCCTTCCTACTGTGGGATCTCACTTCCCCATTCACCTTCCTCCTGAGGGATCTCTTTTCACGATCTCCTTCGTCCTGTGGGATATCTCTTCCCCTTTCTCCTTCTGCCTGTGGGATCTCTCATCCCCATCTCTCGTCCTGTGGAATCTCTCTTTCCCATCCCCCTACCTCCAGTGGGATCTCTCTTTCCCATTCTCCTTCCTCTTGTGGGATCTCTCTTCCCCATCCCCTTCATCCTGTGGGATATCTCTTTCCCATCCCCCTACCTCCAGTGGGATCTCTCTTTCCCATTCTCCTTCCTCTTGTGGGATCTCTCTTCCCCATCTCACTTCCTTCTGTGGGAATTCTCTTCCCCATCCCCCGTCCTCCTGTGCGATCTCTCTTCCACATCCCCCATCCTCCTGCGGGATCTCTGTTCCCCATCCCCCACCTCCTATGGGATAGCTCTTCCCTATCCCTTTACTCCTGTGGTATCTTTCTTCCGCATCCCCTTCCTCCGGTCGGATCACTTTCCCCATCACCCTTCCTCCTATAGGATCTCTCTTTCCCATCCCCCTTCCTCCTGTGTGATCTCTCTTCCCGATCCCTTTCCTCCTGTGGTATCTCTCTTCCCTATCCCCTTCCTCCTGTCGGATCATTTTCCTCATCCCCCTTACTGTGGGATCTCTCTTCCCCATTCCCATCCGCCTGTGGGATCTCTCATCCCCGTCACTCTTCTTCATGAGGGATCTCTCTTCCCCATCCCCTTTCTCCTCTTGGATCTGGATAACCCATCCCCTTCCTCCTGTGGGATTTCGCCTCCCCAACCCCCTTCCTCATGTGGGATCTCTTTTACCCATCCCCGTTCCTCCTGTGGGATCTCTCTTCCCCATCCCCCTTCCTCCTGTGGGATATCTCTTCCCCATCCCCCTTCCTCCTTTGGGATACCTCTTCCCCAACCCCCTTCCTCTTGTAGGATCTCCATTACTCATCCCCCTTCCTCCCAAGCGATCATTTTCCCCATCCCCCATCATCCTACAGGATCTCTCTTCCCCATCCCCCTTCCTCCTGTGGGATCTCTCTTCCCCATCCCCCGTCTTCCTGTGGGATATCTCTTCCCCATCCTCCTTCCTCGTGCTGGGTCTCCTTTACCCATCCCCCTACCTCCTGTGGAATCTCTCTTCCCCATCACTCTTTCTCCTGTTGTATCTCCCGTCACCATACGCTTCCTCCTGTGGGATCTCTCCTTCCCATTCCCTTTCTCCCGTAGGATCTCTCTTTTCTATCCCCCTTCAACCTGTGGGAACTCTATTCCCCATCCCACTTCTTCCTGTGGGAACTGTCTTCCCCATACCCCCAAGTGCTGTGGGATATCTGTTCCCCAGCCCCTTCCTCCTGTGGGAACTGTCTTCCCCATCCCCCTTCCTTCTGTGGGATTTCTTTTCCCCAGCCCCTTCCTCCTGTGGGATCTCCTTTACCCATCCCCCTTCCTCCTGTGGGATCTCTCTTCCCCATCCCCCTTCCTCGTGTAGAATCTCTCTTCCCTACCCCTCTTCCTCCTGTTGGATCTCACTTCACCATCCACCTTTTTCCAGTGGGATCTCACTTCCCCATTCACCTTCCTCCTGAGGGATCTCTTTTCGCGATCTCCTTCCTCCTGTGGGATATCTCTTCCCCTTTCTCCTTCTGCCTGTGGGATCTCTCATCCCCATCTCTCGTCCTGTGGAATCTCTCTTTCCCATCCCCCTACCTCCAGTGGGATCTCTCTTTCCCATTCTCCTTCCTCTTGTGGGATCTCTCTTCCCCATCTCACTTCCTTCTGTGGGAATTCTCTTCCGGATCCCCTTCCTCCTGTGGTACCTCTCTTTCCCATCCCCCTACCTCCTGTTGGATCTCTCTTCCTGATTCTGCTTCCTACTGTGGGATCCATAATCCCCATCCACTTTCTCTTGCCGAAAATTTCTTCCCCATCCCCCGTCCTCCTGTGCGATCTCTCTTCCACATCCCCCATCCTCCTGCGGGATCTCTGTTCCCCATCCCCCTTCCTCCTATGGGATATCTCTTCCCTATCCCTTTACTCCTGTGGAATCTTTCTTCCGCATCCCCTTTCTCCGGTCGGATCACTTTCCCCATCACCGTTCCTCCTATGGGATCTCTCTTGCCCATCCACCTTCTTCCTGTGGGATATCTCTTTTCTATCCCCTCCCTCCTGTTGGATCATTGTCCTCATCCCCCTTACTGTGGGATCTCTCTTCCCCATTCCCATCCGCCTGTGGGATCTCTCATCCCCGTCACTCTTCTTCATGAGGGATCTCTCTTCCCCATCCCCTTTCTCCGCTTGGATCTCGATAAACCATCCCCTTCCTCCTGTGGGATTTCGCCTCCCCATCCGCCTTCCTCGTGTGGGATCTCCTTTACCCATCCCCCTTCCTCCTGTGGGATCTCTCTTCCCCATCCCCCTTCCTTGTGTAGAATCTCTCTTCCCCATCCCTCTTCCTCCTGTTGGATCTCCCTTCACCATCCGCCTTCCTCCTGTGGATTCTCTCCTTCCCATTCCCTTTCTCCCATTGGATCTCTCTTTTCTATCCCCTTCGACGTGTGGTAACTCTGTTCCCCATCCCCCTTCCTTCTGTGGGATTTCTTTTCCCCACCCCTTCCTCCTGTGGGATCTCCCATCCCCATTCGCCTTCCTCCTGTGGGATCCCTCCTTCCCATTCCCATTCCACCCGTAGGATCACTTTTTCCTATCCCCCTTCCTCGAGAGTGATTGCTCTTTCCCAAACCCCCAACACCTATGGGAGCTCTTCCCCATCCTCCTTCCAGCTGAGAGATATGTCTTCCCAGTCCCCCTTCCTCCTATGGGATCACTTTTCCAAATCCCCTTTCCTCCTGCAGGGTGTCTCTTTCCTATTCCCCTTCCACGTGTGGGATCTCTCTTCCCCATCCCCTTCATCCTGTGGGATATCTCTTCCCCATCCCCCTTCTTCCTGTGGGATATCTCTTCCCCATCCTCCTTCTTCCTGTGGGATATCTCTTCCCCATCCTCCTTCATCCTGTGGGATATCTCTTCCCCATCCCCCTTCTTCCTGTGGGATATCTCTTCCCCATCCTCCTTCCTCGTGTCGGATCTCCTTTACCCATCCCCCTTCCTCCCAAGATATCATTTTCCCATCCCCCTTCCTCCTATAGGATCTCTCTTCCCCATCCCCCTTCCTCCTGTTGGATCTCACTTCACCATCCGCCTTCCTACTGTGGGATCTCACTTCCCCATTCACCTTCCTCCTGAGGGATCTCTTTTCACGATCTCCTTCTGTGGGATATCTCTTCCCCTTTCTCCTTCTGCCTGTGGGATCTCTCATCCCCATCTCTCGTCCTGTGGAATCTCTCTTTCCCATCCCCCTACCTCCAGTGGGATCTCTCTTTCCCATTCTCCTTCCTCTTGTGGGATCTCTCTTCCCCATCCCCTTCATCCTGTGGGATATCTCTTTCCCATCCCCCTACCTCCAGTGGGATCTCTCTTTCCCATTCTCCTTCCTCTTGTGGGATCTCTCTTCCCCATTCCTATCCGCCTGTGGGATCTCTCATCCCCGTCACTCTTCTTCATGAGGGATCTCTCTTCCCCATCCCCTTCCTTCTGTGGGAATTCTCTTCCCCATCCCCCGTCCTCCTGTGCGATCTCTCTTCCACATCCCCCATCCTCCTGCGGGATCTCTGTTCCCCATCCCCCACCTCCTATGGGATAGCTCTTCCCTATCCCTTTACTCCTGTGGTATCTTTCTTCCGCATCCCCTTCCTCCGGTCGGATCACTTTCCCCATCACCCTTCCTCCTATAGGATCTCTCTTTCCCATCCCCCTTCCTCCTGTGTGATCTCTCTTCCCGATCCCTTTCCTCCTGTGGTATCTCTCTTCCCTATCCCCTTCCTCCTGTCGGATCATTTTCCTCATCCCCCTTACTGTGGGATCTCTCTTCCCCATTCCCATCCGCCTGTGGGATCTCTCATCCCCGTCACTCTTCTTCATGAGGGATCTCTCTTCCCCATCCCCTTTCTCCTCTTGGATCTCGATAACCCATCCCCTTCCTCCTGTGGGATTTCGCCTCCCCATCCCCCTTCCTCATGTGGGATCTCTCTTCCCCATCCCCCTTCCTCCTGTGGGATATCTCTTCCCCATCCCCCTTCCTCCTTTGGGATACCTCTTCCCCAACCCCCTTCCTCTTGTAGGATCTCCATTACTCATCCCCCTTCCTCCCAAGCGATCATTTTCCCCATCCCCCATCATCCTACAGGATCTCTCTTCCCCATCCCCCGTCTTCCTGTGGGATATCTCTTCCCCATCCTCCTTCCTCGTGCTGGATCTCCTTTACCCATCCCCCTACCTCCTGTGGAATCTCTCTTCCCCATCACTCTTCCTCCTGTGGGATCTCCCTTTCCCATTCCCTTTCTCCCGTAGGATCTCTCTTTTCTATCCCCCTTCAACCTGTGGGAACTCTATTCCCCATCCCACTTCTTCCTGTGGGAACTGTCTTCCCCATACCCCCAAGTGCTGTGGGATATCTGTTCCCCAGCCCCTTCCTCCTGTGGGAACTGTCTTCCCCATCCCCTTCCTTCTGTGGGATTTCTTTTCCCCAGCCCCTTCCTCCTGTGGGATCTCCTTTACCCATCCCCCTTCCTCCTGTGGGATCTCTCTTCCCCATCCCCCTTCCTCGTGTAGAATCTCTCTTCCCTACCCCTCTTCCTCCTGTTGGATCTCACTTCACCATCCACCTTTTTCCAGTGGGATCTCACTTCCCCATTCACCTTCCTCCTGAGGGATCTCTTTTCGCGATCTCCTTCCTCATGTGGGATATCTCTTCCCCTTTCTCCTTCTGCCTGTGGGATCTCTCATCCCCGTCTCTCGTCCTGTGGAATCTCTCTTTCCCATCCCCCTACCTCCAGTGGGATCTCTCTTTCCCATTCTCCTTCCTCTTGTGGGATCTCTCTTCCCCATCTCACTTCCTTCTGTGGGAATTCTCTTCCGGATCCCCTTACTCCTGTGGTACCTCTCTTTCCCATCCCCCTACCTCCTGTTGGATCTCTCTTCCTGATTCTGCTTCCTACTGTGGGATCCATAATCCCCATCCACTTTCTCTTGCCGAAAATTTCTTCCCCATCCCCCGTCCTCCTGTGCGATCTCTCTTCCACATCCCCCATCCTCCTGCGGGATCTCTGTTCCCCATCCCCCTTCCTCCTATGCGATATCTCTTCCCTATCCCTTTACTCCTGTGGAATCTTTCTTCCGCATCCCCTTTCTCCGGTCGGATCACTTTCCCCATCACCCTTCCTCCTATAGGATCTCTCTTTCCATCCCACTTCCTCCTGTGTGATCTCTCTTCCCGATCCGTTTCCTCCTGTGGTATCTCTCTTTTCTATCCCCTCCCTCCTGTTGGATCATTTTCCTCATCCCCCTTACTGTGGGATCTCTCTTCCCCATTCCCATCCGCCTGTGGGATCTCTCATCCCCATCACTCTTCTTCATGAGGGATCTCTCTTCCCCATCCCCTTTCTCCTCTTGGATCTCGATAACCCATCCCCTTCCTCCTGTGGGATTTCGCCTCCCCATCCGCCTTCCTCGTGTGGGATCTCCTTTACCCATCCCCCTTCCTCCTGTGGGATCTCTCTTCCCCATCCCCCTTCCTTGTGTAGAATCTCTCTTCCCCATCCCTCTTCCTCCTGTTGGATCTCCCTTCACCATCCGCCTTCCTCCTGTGGATTCTCTCCTTCCCATTCCCTTTCTCCCATTGGATCTCTCTTTTCTATCCCCTTCGACGTGTGGTAACTCTGTTCCCCATCCCCCTTCCTTCTGTGGGATTTCTTTTCCCCACCACTTCCTCCTGTGGGATCTCCCATCCCCATTCGCCTTCCTCCTGTGGGATCCCTCCTTCCCATTCCCATTCCACCCGTAGGATCACTTTTTCCTATCCCCCTTCCTCGAGAGTGATTGCTCTTTCCCAAACCCCCAACACCTATGGGAGCTCTTCCCCATCCTCCTTCCAGCTGAGAGATATGTCTTCCCAGTCCCCCTTCCTCCTATGGGATCACTTTTCCAAATCCCCTTTCCTCCTGCAGGGTGTCTCTTTCCTATTCCCCTTCCACGTGTGGAATCTCTCTTCCCCATCCCCTTCATCCTGTGGGATATCTCTTCCCCACCCCCCTTCTTCCTGTGGGATCTCTCTTCCCCATCCCCTTCATCCTGTGGGATATCTCTTCCCCATCCTCCTTCCTCGTGTCGGATCTCCTTTACCCATCCCCCTTCCTCCCAAGATATCATTTTCCCATCCCCCTTCCTCCTATAGGATCTCTCTTCCCCATCCCCCTTCCTCCTGTTGGATCTCACTTCACCATCCGCCTTCCTACTGTGGGATCTCACTTCCCCATTCACCTTCCTCCTGAGGGATCTCTTTTCACGATCTCCTTCGTCCTGTGGGATATCTCTTCCCCTTTCTCCTTCTGCCTGTGGGATCTCTCATCCCCATCTCTCGTCCTGTGGAATCTCTCTTTCCCATCCCCCTACCTCCAGTGGGATCTCTCTTTCCCATTCTCCTTCCTCTTGTGGGATCTCTCTTCCCCATCCCCTTCATCCTGTGGGATATCTCTTTCCCATCCCCCTACCTCCAGTGGGATCTCTCTTTCCCATTCTCCTTCCTCTTGTGGGATCTCTCTTCCCCATCTCACTTCCTTCTGTGGGAATTCTCTTCCCCATCCCCCGTCCTCCTGTGCGATCTCTCTTCCACATCCCCCATCCTCCTGCGGGATCTCTGTTCCCCATCCCCCACCTCCTATGGGATAGCTCTTCCCTATCCCTTTACTCCTGTGGTATCTTTCTTCCGCATCCCCTTCCTCTGGTCGGATCACTTTCCCCATCACCCTTCCTCCTATAGGATCTCTCTTTCCCATCCCCCTTCCTCCTGTGTGATCTCTCTTCCCGATCCCTTTCCTCCTGTGGTATCTCTCTTCCCTATCCCCTTCCTCCTGTCGGATCATTTTCCTCATCCCCCTTACTGTGGGATCTCTCTTCCCCATTCCCATCCGCCTGTGGGATCTCTCATCCCCGTCACTCTTCTTCATGAGGGATCTCTCTTCCCCATCCCCTTTCTCCTCTTGGATCTCGATAACCCATCCCCTTCCTCCTGTGGGATTTCGCCTCCCCATCCCCCTTCCTCATGTGGGATCTCTTTTACCCATCCCCGTTCCTCCTGTGGGATCTCTCTTCCCCATCCCCCTTCCTCCTGTGGGATATCTCTTCCCCATCCCCCTTCCTCCTTTGGGATACCTCTTCCCCAACCCCCTTCCTCTTGTAGGATCTCCATTACTCATCCCCCTTCCTCCCAAGCGATCATTTTCCCCATCCCCCATCATCCTACAGGATCTCTCTTCCCCATCCCCCTTCCTCCTGTGGGATCTCTCTTCCCCATCCCCCGTCTTCCTGTGGGATATCTCTTCCCCATCCTCCTTCCTCGTGCTGGGTCTCCTTTACCCATCCCCCTACCTCCTGTGGAATCTCTCTTCCCCATCACTCTTTCTCCTGTTGTATCTCCCGTCACCATACGCTTCCTCCTGTGGGATCTCTCCTTCCCATTCCCTTTCTCCCGTAGGATCTCTCTTTTCTATCCCCCTTCAACCTGTGGGAACTCTATTCCCCATCCCACTTCTTCCTGTGGGAACTGTCTTCCCCATACCCCCAAGTGCTGTGGGATATCTGTTCCCCAGCCCCTTCCTCCTGTGGGAACTGTCTTCCCCATCCCCCTTCCTTCTGTGGGATTTCTTTTCCCCAGCCCCTTCCTCCTGTGGGATCTCCTTTACCCATCCCCCTTCCTCCTGTGGGATCTCTCTTCCCCATCCCCCTTCCTCGTGTAGAATCTCTCTTCCCTACCCCTCTTCCTCCTGTTGGATCTCACTTCACCATCCACCTTTTTCCAGTGGGATCTCACTTCCCCATTCACCTTCCTCCTGAGGGATCTCTTTTCGCGATCTCCTTCCTCCTGTGGGATATCTCTTCCCCTTTCTCCTTCTGCCTGTGGGATCTCTCATCCCCATCTCTCGTCCTGTGGAATCTCTCTTTCCCATCCCCCTACCTCCAGTGGGATCTCTCTTTCCTATTCTCCTTCCTCTTGTGGGATCTCTCTTCCCCATCTCACTTCCTTCTGTGGGAATTCTCTTCCGGATCCCCTTCCTCCTGTGGTACCTCTCTTTCCCATCCCCCTACCTCCTGTTGGATCTCTCTTCCTGATTCTGCTTCCTACTGTGGGATCCATAATCCCCATCCACTTTCTCTTGCCGAAAATTTCTTCCCCATCCCCCGTCCTCCTGTGCGATCTCTCTTCCACATCCCCCATCCTCCTGCGGGATCTCTGTTCCCCATCCCCCTTCCTCCTATGGGATATCTCTTCCCTATCCCTTTACTCCTGTGGAATCTTTCTTCCGCATCCCCTTTCTCCGGTCGGATCACTTTCCCCATCACCGTTCCTCCTATGGGATCTCTCTTTCCCATCCCCCTTCCTCCTGTGGGATCTCTCTTCCCCATCCACCTTCTTCCTGTGGGATATCTCTTTTCTATCCCCTCCCTCCTGTTGGATCATTGTCCTCATCCCCCTTACTGTGGGATCTCTCTTCCCCATTCCCATCCGCCTGTGGGATCTCTCATCCCCATCACTCTTCTTCATGAGGGATCTCTCTTCCCCATCCCCTTCCTCCTGTGGGATTTCGCCTCCCCATCCGCCTTCCTCGTGTGGGATCTCCTTTACCCATCCCCCTTCCTCCTGTGGGATCTCTCTTCCCCATCCCCCTTCCTTGTGTAGAATCTCTCTTCCCCATCCCTCTTCCTCCTGTTGGATCTCCCTTCACCATCCGCCTTCCTCATGTGGATTCTCTCCTTCCCATTCCCTTTCTCCCATTGGATCTCTCTTTTCTATCCCCTTCGACGTGTGGTAACTCTGTTCCCCATCCCCCTTCCTTCTGTGGGATTTCTTTTCCCCACCCCTTCCTCCTGTGGGATCTCCCATCCCCATTCGCCTTCCTCCTGTGGGATCCCTCCTTCCCATTCCCATTCCACCCGTAGGATCACTTTTTCCTATCCCCCTTCCTCGAGAGTGATTGCACTTTCCCAAACCCCCAACACCTATGGGAGCTCTTCCCCATCCTCCTTCCAGCTGAGAGATATGTCTTCCCAGTCCCCCTTCCTCCTATGGGATCACTTTTCCAAATCCCCTTTCCTCCTGCAGGGTGTCTCTTTCCTATTCCCCTTCCACGTGTGGGATCTCTCTTCCCCATCCCCTTCATCCTGTGGGATATCTCTTCCCCATCCCCCTTCTTCCTGTGGGATATCTCTTCCCCATCCTCCTTCTTCCTGTGGGATATCTCTTCCCCATCCTCCTTCATCCTGTGGGATATCTCTTCCCCATCCCCCTTCTTCCTGTGGGATATCTCTTCCCCATCCTCCTTCCTCGTGTCGGATCTCCTTTACCCATCCCCCTTCCTCCCAAGATATCATTTTCCCATCCCCCTTCCTCCTATAGGATCTCTCTTCCCCATCCCCCTTCCTCCTATAGGATCTCTCTTCCCCATCCCCCTTCCTCCTGTTGGATCTCACTTCACCATCCGCCTTCCTACTGTGGGATCTCACTTCCCCATTCACCTTCCTCCTGAGGGATCTCTTTTCACGATCTCCTTCCTCCTGTGGGATATCTCTTCCCCTTTCTCCTTCTGCCTGTGGGATCTCTCATCCCCATCTCTCGTCCTGTGGAATCTCTCTTTCCCATCCCCCTACCTCCAGTGGGATCTCTCTTTCCCATTCTCCTTCCTCTTGTGGGATCTCTCTTCCCCATCCCCTTCATCCTGTGGGATATCTCTTTCCCATCCCCCTACCTCCAGTGGGATCTCTCTTTCCCATTCTCCTTCCTCTTGTGGGATCTCTCTTCCCCATCTCACTTCCTTCTGTGGGAATTCTCTTCCCCATCCCCCGTCCTCCTGTGCGATCTCTCTTCCACATCCCCCATCCTCCTGCGGGATCTCTGTTCCCCATCCCCCACCTCCTATGGGATAGCTCTTCCCTATCCCCTTCCTCCTGTCGGATCATTTTCCTCATCCCCCTTACTGTGGGATCTCTCTTCCCCATTCCTATCCGCCTGTGGGATCTCTCATCCCCGTCACTCTTCTTCATGAGGGATCTCTCTTCCCCATCCCCTTTCTCCTCTTGGATCTCGATAACCCATCCCCTTCCTTCTGTGGGAATTCTCTTCCCCATCCCCCGTCCTCCTGTGCGATCTCTCTTCCACATCCCCCATCCTCCTGCGGGATCTCTGTTCCCCATCCCCCACCTCCTATGGGATAGCTCTTCCCTATCCCTTTACTCCTGTGGTATCTTTCTTCCGCATCCCCTTCCTCCGGTCGGATCACTTTCCCCATCACCCTTCCTCCTATAGGATCTCTCTTTCCCATCCCCCTTCCTCCTGTGTGATCTCTCTTCCCGATCCCTTTCCTCCTGTGGTATCTCTCTTCCCTATCCCCTTCCTCCTGTCGGATCATTTTCCTCATCCCCCTTACTGTGGGATCTCTCTTCCCCATTCCCATCCGCCTGTGGGATCTCTCATCCCCGTCACTCTTCTTCATGAGGGATCTCTCTTCCCCATCCCCTTTCTCCTCTTGGATCTGGATAACCCATCCCCTTCCTCCTGTGGGATTTCGCCTCCCCATCCCCCTTCCTCATGTGGGATCTCTTTTACCCATCCCCGTTCCTCCTGTGGGATCTCTCTTCCCCATCCCCCTTCCTCCTGTGGGATATCTCTTCCCCATCCCCCTTCCTCCTTTGGGATACCTCTTCCCCAACCTCCTTCCTCTTGTAGGATCTCCATTACTCATCCCCCTTCCTCCCAAGCGATCATTTTCCCCATCCCCCATCATCCTACAGGATCTCTCTTCCCCATCCCCCTTCCTCCTGTGGGATCTCTCTTCCCCATCCCCCGTCTTCCTGTGGGATATCTCTTCCCCATCCTCCTTCCTCGTGCTGGATCTCCTTTACCCATCCCCCTACCTCCTGTGGAATCTCTCTTCCCCATCACTCTTCCTCCTGTTGTATCTCCCGTCACCATACGCTTCCTCCTGTGGGATCTCTCCTTCCCATTCCCTTTCTCCCGTAGGATCTCTCTTTTCTATCCCCCTTCAACCTGTGGGAACTCTATTCCCCATCCCACTTCTTCCTGTGGGAACTGTCTTCCCCATACCCCCAAGTGCTGTGGGATATCTGTTCCCCAGCCCCTTCCTCCTGTGGGAACTGTCTTCCCCATCCCCCTTCCTTCTGTGGGATTTCTTTTCCCCAGCCCCTTCCTCCTGTGGGATCTCCTTTACCCATCCCCCTTCCTCCTGTGGGATCTCTCTTCCCCATCCCCCTTCCTCGTGTAGAATCTCTCTTCCCCACCCCTCTTCCTCCTGTTGGATCTCACTTCACCATCCACCTTTTTCCAGTGGGATCTCACTTCCCCATTCACCTTCCTCCTGAGGGATCTCTTTTCGCGATCTCCTTCCTCCTGTGGGATATCTCTTCCCCTTTCTCCTTCTGCCTGTGGGATCTCTCATCCCCATCTCTCGTCCTGTGGAATCTCTCTTTCCCATCCCCCTACCTCCAGTGGGATCTCTCTTTCCCATTCTCCTTCCTCTTGTGGGATCTCTCTTCCCCATCTCACTTCCTTCTGTGGGAATTCTCTTCCGGATCCCCTTCCTCCTGTGGTACCTCTCTTTCCCATCCCCCTACCTCCTGTTGGATCTCTCTTCCTGATTCTGCTTCCTACTGTGGGATCCATAATCCCCATCCACTTTCTCTTGCCGAAAATTTCTTCCCCATCCCCCGTCCTCCTGTGCGATCTCTCTTCCACATCCCCCATCCTCCTGCGGGATCTCTGTTCCCCATCCCCCACCTCCTATGGGATAGCTCTTCCCTATCCCTTTACTCCTGTGATATCTTTCTTCCGCATCCCCTTCCTCCGGTCGGATCACTTTCCCCATCACCCTTCCTCCTATAGGATCTCTCTTTCCATCCCACTTCCTCCTGTGTGATCTCTCTTCCCGATCC
Source organism: Hypanus sabinus (assembly GCF_030144855.1). Taxonomy (NCBI): domain Eukaryota; kingdom Metazoa; phylum Chordata; class Chondrichthyes; order Myliobatiformes; family Dasyatidae; genus Hypanus; species Hypanus sabinus. Next base: position 47,842 of record NW_026779903.1, read on the forward strand.
GTTTCCTCCTGTGGTATCTCTCTTTTCTATCCCCTCCCTCCTGTTGGATCATTTTCCTCATCCCCCTTACTGTGGGATCTCTCTTCCCCATTCCCATCCGCCTGTGGGATCTCTCTTCCCCATCCCCCTTCCTTGTGTAGAATCTCTCTTCCCCATCCCTCTTCCTCCTGTTGGATCTCCCTTCACCATCCGCCTTCCTCATGTGGATTCTCTCCTTCCCATTCCCTTTCTCCCATTGGATCTCTCTTTTCTATCCCCTTCGACGTGTGGTAACTCTGTTCCCCATCCCCCTTCCTTCTGTGTGATTTCTTTTCCCCACCCCTTCCTCCTGTGGGATCTCCCATCCCCATTCGCCTTCCTCCTGTGTGATCCCTCCTTCCCATTCCCATTCCACCCGTAGGATCACTTTTTCCTATCCCCCTTCCTCGAGAGTGATTGCTCTTTCCCAAACCCCCAACACCTATGGGAGCTCTTCCCCATCCTCCTTCCAGCTGAGAGATATGTCTTCCCAGTCCCCCTTCCTCCTATGGGATCACTTTTCCAAATCCCCTTTCCTCCTGCAGGGTGTCTCTTTCCTATTCCCCTTCCACGTGTGGGATCTCTCTTCCCCATCCCCTTCATCCTGTGGGATCTCTCTTCCCCATCCCCTTCATCCTGTGGGATATCTCTTCCCCATCCCCCTTCTTCCTGTGGGATATCTCTTCCCCATCCTCCTTCCTCGTGTCGGATCTCCTTTACCCATCCCCCTTCCTCCCAAGATATCATTTTCCCATCCCCCTTCCTCCTATAGGATCTCTCTTCCCCATCCCCCTTCCTCCTGTTGGATCTCACTTCACCATCCGCCTTCCTACTGTGGGATCTCACTTCCCCATTCACCTTCCTCCTGAGGGATCTCTTTTCACGATCTCCTTCCTCCTGTGGGATATCTCTTCCCCTTTCTCCTTCTGCCTGTGGGATCTCTCATCCCCATCTCTCGTCCTGTGGAATCTCTCTTTCCCATCCCCCTACCTCCAGTGGGATCTCTCTTTCCCATTCTCCTTCCTCTTGTGGGATCTCTCTTCCCCATCCCCTTCATCCTGTGGGTTATCTCTTTCCCATCCCCCTACCTCCAGAGGGATCTCTCTTTCCCATTCTCCTTCCTCTTGTGGGATCTCTCTTCCCCATCTCACTTCCTTCTGTGGGAATTCTCTTCCCCATCCCCCATCCTCCTGTGCGATCTCTCTTCCACATCCCCCATCCTCCTGCGGGATCTCTGTTCCCCATCCCTCACCTCCTATGGGATAGCTCTTCCCTATCCCTTTACTCCTGTGGTATCTTTCTTCCGCATCCCCTTCCTCCGGTCGGATCACTTTCCCCATCACCCTTCCTCCTATAGGATCTCTCTTTCCCATCCCCCTTCCTCCTGTGTGATCTCTCTTCCCGATCCCTTTCCTCCTGTGGTATCTCTCTTCCCTATCCCCTTCCTCCTGTCGGATCATTTTCCTCATCCCCCTTACTGTGGGATCTCTCTTCCCCATTCCCATCCGCCTGTGGGATCTCTCATCCCCGTCACTCTTCTTCATGAGGGATCTCTCTTCCCCATCCCCTTTCTCCTCTTGGATCTCGATAACCCATCCCCTTCCTCCTGTGGGATTTCGCCTCCCCATCCTCCTTAATCGTGTGGGATTTCCTTTACCCATCCCCCTTCCTCCTGTTGGATCTCTCTTCCCCATCCCCCATCCTCCTTTGGGATCTCTCTTCCCCATCCCTCTTCCTCCCGTTGGATCTCCCTTCACCATCCGCCTTCCTCCTGTGGGATCTCTCCTTCCCATTCCGTAGGATCTTTCTCATCTATCCCCCGTCCTCCTGTGGGATCTCTCTTCCCCATCCCCCTTCCTCCTGTGGGATCTCTCTCCCCATCCCCCTTCCTCCTGTGTGATCTCTCTTCCGGATCCTTTTCCTCCTGTAGTATCTCTCTTCCCCATCCCCTTCCTCCTGTCGGATCTCTTTCCTCATCCCACTTACTGTGGGATCTCTCTTCCCCATCCCCCTTCCTCCTGTGGGATCTCTCTTCCCCATCCCCCTTTCCTCCTGTGGTATCTCTCTTCCTCATCCCCTTCCTCCTGTCGGATCTCTTTCCTCATCCCCCTTACTGTGGGATCTCTCATCCCCATCACTCTTCTTCATGAGGGATCTCTCTTCCCCACCCCCTGTCTCCTCTTGGATCTCGATAACCCATCCCCTTCCTCCTGTGGGATTTCGCCTCCCCATCCCCCTTCCTCATGTGGGATCTCTTTTACCCATCCCCGTTCCTCCTGTGGGATCTCTCTTCCCCATCCCCCTTCCTCCTGTGGGATATCTCTTCCCCATCCCCTTCCTCCTGTGGGATCTCTCTTCCCCATTCCCCTTCCTCGTGTATGATCTCCTTTACCCATCCCCCTTCCTCCCAAGCGATCATTTCCCCATCCCCCTTCCTCCTGTGGGATTTCGCCTCCCCATCCCCCTTCCTCCTGTGGGATCTCTCTTCCCCATTCCCCTTCCTCGTGTATGATCTCCTTTACCCATCCCCCTTCCTCCCAAGCAATCATTTCCCCATCCCCCTTCCTTCTATAGGATCTCTCTTCCCCATCATTCTTCCTCCTGTGGGATCTCACTTCCCCACCTGCCTTCCTCCTCGGGATCTCTCCTTCCCATTCCCATTCCTCCCGTAGGATCACTCTTTCCTATCTCCCTTCCTCGAGTGTGATCTCCCTTCCCCAAACCCCCAACACGTATGGGAGCTCTTCCCCATCCTCCTTCCTGCTGTGAGATATGTCTTCCCAGTCCCCCTTCCGCCTATGGGATCACTTTTCCAAATCACCTTTCCTCCTGCAGGATGTCTCTTTCCTATCCCCCTTCCACCTGTGGGATCTCTCTTCCGCAATCTCTTCATCCTGTGGGATATCTCTTCCCCATCCCCATTCTTTCTGTGGGATATCTCTTCCCCATCCTCCTTCCTCGTGTAGGATCTCCTTTACCCATCCCCCTTCCTCCTTTGGGATCTCCCTTCCCCATCCCTCTTCCTCCCGTTGAATCTCCCTTCACCATCCGCCTTCCTCATGTGGGATCTCTCCTTCCCATTCCCTTTCTCCCGTAGGGTCTCTCTCTTGTATCCCCCGTCCTCCTGTGGGATCTCACTCTTCCCATTCCCCTTCGTCCTGTGGGATATCTCTTCCCCATCCCCCTTCTTGCTGTGGGATATCTCTTCCCCATCCTCCTTCCTCGTGTCGGATCTCCTTTACCCATCCCCCTTCCTCCCAAGATATCATTTTCCCATCCCCCTTCCTCCTATAGGATCTCTCTTCCCCATCCCTCTTCCTCCTGTTGGATCTCACTTCACCATCCGCCTTCCTACTGTGGGATCTCTTTTCGCGATCTCCTTCCTCCTGTGGGATATCTCTTCCCCTTTCTCTTTCATCCCGTGGGATCTCTCATCCCCATCTCTTTCGTCCTGTGGAATCTCACGTTCCCATCCCCCTACCTCCAGTAGGATCTCTCTTTCCCATTCTCCTTCCTCTTGTGGGATCTCTCTTCCCCATCTCACTTCCTTCTGTGGGAATTCTCTTCCGGATCCCCTTCCTCCTGTGGTACCTCTCTTTCCCATCCCCCTACCTCCTGTTGGATCTCTCTTCCTGAATCTGCTACCTACTGTGGGATCCATATTCCCCATCCACTTCCTCCTGCCGGAAATTTCTTCCCCATCCCCCATCCTCCTGTGCGATCTCTCTTCCACATCCCCCATCCTCCTGCGGGATCTCTGTTCCCCATCCCACTTCCTGCTACGGGATAGCTCTTCCCTATCCCTTTACTCCTGTGGTATCTTTCTTCCGCATCCCCTTCCCCCGGTCGGATCACTTTCCTCATCACCCTTCCTCCCATAGGATCTCTCTTTCCCATCCCCCTTCCTCCTGTGTGATCTCTCTTCCCGATCCCTTTCCTCCTGTGGTATCTCTCTTCCCTATCCCCTTCCTCCTGTCAGATCTCTTTCCTCATCCCCCTTACTGTGGGATCTCTCATCCCCATCACTCTTCTTCATGAGGGATCTCTCCTTCCCATTCCCATTCCACCCGTAGGATCACTTTTTCCTATCCCCCTTCCTCGAGTGTGATCTCTCTTTCTATCCCCCTACAACCTGAGGGAACTCTGTACCCCATCCCCCTTCCTCGTGTAGGATCTCCATTGCACATCCCCCTTTCTCCCAAGTGATCATTTTCCCCATCCCCCTTCCTCCTATAGGATCTCTCTTCCCCATCCCTCTTGCTCCTGTTGTATCTCCCTTCACCATCCGCCTTCCTCCTGTGGGAACTGTCTTCCCCATATACCTTCCTTCTGTGGGATCTCTCTTCCCCATCCCCCTTCCTCCTGTTGGATCTCTCTTCCCCATTTTCCTTCCTCCTGAAGGAATTCTTTTCCCCATCCCCCTTCCTCCTTTGGGATCTCTCTTCCCCATCCCTCTTCCTCCCGTTGAATCTCCCTTCACCATCCGCCTTCCTCCTGTGGGATCTCTCTCTTCCCATCCCCATTCTTCCTGTGGGATCTCTCTTCCCCATCCTCTTTCCTCCTGTGGGATCTCTCCTCCCCATCCCCCTTCTTCCTGTGGGATCTTTCTTCCCCATCCACCTTCTTCTTACGGGATCGCTCTTCCCCATCCCCTTCCTCCTGTGGGATCTCTCTTCCCCATCCCCTTCCTCCTGTGGGATCTCTCTTCCCATCTCCCTTCCTCGTGTAGGAAATCTTTTCCCCATCCCCCTTCCACCTGTGGGATCTCTCTTCCCCATCCTCCCATTGGATCTCCCTTCACCATCCGCCTTCCTCCATTGGGATCTCTCCTTCCCATTTCCTTTCTCCCGTAGGATCTCTCTCTTCTATCCCCCGTCCTCCGGTGGGATCTCTCTCCCCATCCCCCTTCCCCCTAGTGGGATCTCTCTTCCTCATCCCTCCTGTGGGATCTCTCTTCCCCATCCCCATTCCTCCTGTGGGATCTCTCTTCCCAATCCCGCTTCCTACTGTGGGATCTCTCCTCCCCATCCCCCTTCTTCCTATGGGATCTCTCTTCCCCATCCCCTTCCTCCTGTGGGATCTCTCTTTCCCATCCCCTTCTTCCTGTAGGATCTCTCTTCCCCATCCACCTTCTTCCTGTGGGATCTCTCTTCCCCATCCCCCTTCCTCCTGTGTGATCTCTCTTCCCGATCCCTTTCCTCCTGTGGTATCTCTCTTCCCTATCCCCTTCCTCCTGTCAGATCTCTTTCCTCATCCTCCTTATTGTGGGATCTCTCATCCCCATCACTCTTCTTCATGAGGGATCTCTCCTTCCCATTCCCATTCCACCCGTAGGATCACTTTTTCCTATCCCCCTTCCTCGAGTGTGATCTCTCTTTCTATCCCCCTACAACCTGAGGGAACTCTGTACCCCATCCCCCTTCCTCGTGTAGGATCTCCATTGCACATCCCCCTTTCTCCCAAGTGATCATTTTCCCCATCCCCCTTCCTCCTATAGGATCTCTCTTCCCCATCCCTCTTGCTCCTGTTGTATCTCCCTTCACCATCCGCCTTCCTCCTGTGGGAACTGTCTTCCCCATATACCTTCCTTCTGTGGGATCTCTCTTCCCCATCCCCCTTCCTCCTGTTGGATCTCTCTTCCCCATTTTCCTTCCTCCTGAAGGAATTCTTTTCCCCATCCCCCTTCCTCCTTTGGGATCTCTCTTCCCCATCCCTCTTCCTCCCGTTGAATCTCCCTTCACCATCCGCCTTCCTCCTGTGGGATCTCTCTCTTCCCATCCCCATTCTTCCTGTGGGATCTCTCTTCCCCATCCTCTTTCCTCCTGTGGGATCTCTCCTCCCCATCCCCCTTCTTCCTGTGGGATCTTTCTTCCCCATCCACCTTCTTCTTACGGGATCGCTCTTCCCCATCCCCTTCCTCCTGTGGGATCTCTCTTCCCCATCCCCTTCCTCCTGTGGGATCTCTCTTCCCATCTCCCTTCCTCGTGTAGGAAATCTTTTCCCCATCCCCCTTCCACCTGTGGGATCTCTCTTCCCCATCCTCCCATTGGATCTCCCTTCACCATCCGCCTTCCTCCATTGGGATCTCTCCTTCCCATTTCCTTTCTCCCGTAGGATCTCTCTCTTCTATCCCCCGTCCTCCGGTGGGATCTCTCTCCCCATCCCCCTTCCCCCTAGTGGGATCTCTCTTCCTCATCCCTCCTGTGGGATCTCTCTTCCCCATCCCCATTCCTCCTGTGGGATCTCTCTTCCCAATCCCGCTTCCTACTGTGGGATCTCTCCTCCCCATCCCCCTTCTTCCTATGGGATCTCTCTTCCCCATCCCCTTCCTCCTGTGGGATCTCTCTTTCCCATCCCCTTCTTCCTGTAGGATCTCACTTCCCCATTCACCTTCCTCCTGAGGGATCTCTTTTCGCGATCTCCTTCCTCCTGTGGGATATCTCTTCCCCTTTCTCCTTCTGCCTGTGGGATCTCTCATCCCCATCTCTCGTCCTGTGGAATCTCTCTTTCCCATCCCCCTACCTCCAGTGGGATCTCTCTTTCCCATTCTCCTTCCTCTTGTGGGATCTCTCTTCCCCATCTCACTTCCTTCTGTGGGAATTCTCTTCCGGATCCCCTTACTCCTGTGGTACCTCTCTTTCCCATCCCCCTACCTCCTGTTGGATCTCTCTTCCTGATTCTGCTTCCTACTGTGGGATCCATAATCCCCATCCACTTTCTCTTGCCGAAAATTTCTTCCCCATCCCCCGTCCTCCTGTGCGATCTCTCTTCCACATCCCCCATCCTCCTGCGGGATCTCTGTTCCCCATCCCCCTTCCTCCTATGCGATATCTCTTCCCTATCCCTTTACTCCTGTGGAATCTTTCTTCCGCATCCCCTTTCTCCGGTCGGATCACTTTCCCCATCACCCTTCCTCCTATAGGATCTCTCTTTCCATCCCACTTCCTCCTGTGTGATCTCTCTTCCCGATCCGTTTCCTCCTGTGGTATCTCTCTTTTCTATCCCCTCCCTCCTGTTGGATCATTTTCCTCATCCCCCTTACTGTGGGATCTCTCTTCCCCATTCCCATCCGCCTGTGGGATCTCTCATCCCCATCACTCTTCTTCATGAGGGATCTCTCTTCCCCATCCCCTTTCTCCTCTTGGATCTCGATAACCCATCCCCTTCCTCCTGTGGGATTTCGCCTCCCCATCCGCCTTCCTCGTGTGGGATCTCCTTTACCCATCCCCCTTCCTCCTGTGGGATCTCTCTTCCCCATCCCCCTTCCTTGTGTAGAATCTCTCTTCCCCATCCCTCTTCCTCCTGTTGGATCTCCCTTCACCATCCGCCTTCCTCCTGTGGATTCTCTCCTTCCCATTCCTTTTCTCCCATTGGATCTCTCTTTTCTATCCCCTTCGACGTGTGGTAACTCTGTTCCCCATCCCCCTTCCTTCTGTGGGATTTCTTTTCCCCACCACTTCCTCCTGTGGGATCTCCCATCCCCATTCGCCTTCCTCCTGTGGGATCCCTCCTTCCCATTCCCATTCCACCCGTAGGATCACTTTTTCCTATCCCCCTTCCTCGAGAGTGATTGCTCTTTCCCAAACCCCCAACACCTATGGGAGCTCTTCCCCATCCTCCTTCCAGCTGAGAGATATGTCTTCCCAGTCCCCCTTCCTCCTATGGGATCACTTTTCCAAATCCCCTTTCCTCCTGCAGGGTGTCTCTTTCCTATTCCCCTTCCACGTGTGGAATCTCTCTTCCCCATCCCCTTCATCCTGTGGGATATCTCTTCCCCACCCCCCTTCTTCCTGTGGGATCTCTCTTCCCCATCCCCTTCATCCTGTGGGATATCTCTTCCCCATCCTCCTTCCTCGTGTCGGATCTCCTTTACCCATCCCCCTTCCTCCCAAGATATCATTTTCCCATCCCCCTTCCTCCTATAGGATCTCTCTTCCCCATCCCCCTTCCTCCTGTTGGATCTCACTTCACCATCCGCCTTCCTACTGTGGGATCTCACTTCCCCATTCACCTTCCTCCTGAGGGATCTCTTTTCACGATCTCCTTCGTCCTGTGGGATATCTCTTCCCCTTTCTCCTTCTGCCTGTGGGATCTCTCATCCCCATCTCTCGTCCTGTGGAATCTCTCTTTCCCATCCCCCTACCTCCAGTGGGATCTCTCTTTCCCATTCTCCTTCCTCTTGTGGGATCTCTCTTCCCCATCCCCTTCATCCTGTGGGATATCTCTTTCCCATCCCCCTACCTCCAGTGGGATCTCTCTTTCCCATTCTCCTTCCTCTTGTGGGATCTCTCTTCCCCATCTCACTTCCTTCTGTGGGAATTCTCTTCCCCATCCCCCGTCCTCCTGTGCGATCTCTCTTCCACATCCCCCATCCTCCTGCGGGATCTCTGTTCCCCATCCCCCACCTCCTATGGGATAGCTCTTCCCTATCCCTTTACTCCTGTGGTATCTTTCTTCCGCATCCCCTTCCTCTGGTCGGATCACTTTCCCCATCACCCTTCCTCCTATAGGATCTCTCTTTCCCATCCCCCTTCCTCCTGTGTGATCTCTCTTCCCGATCCCTTTCCTCCTGTGGTATCTCTCTTCCCTATCCCCTTCCTCCTGTCGGATCATTTTCCTCATCCCCCTTACTGTGGGATCTCTCTTCCCCATTCCCATCCGCCTGTGGGATCTCTCATCCCCGTCACTCTTCTTCATGAGGGATCTCTCTTCCCCATCCCCTTTCTCCTCTTGGATCTCGATAACCCATCCCCTTCCTCCTGTGGGATTTCGCCTCCCCATCCCCCTTCCTCATGTGGGATCTCTTTTACCCATCCCCGTTCCTCCTGTGGGATCTCTCTTCCCCATCCCCCTTCCTCCTGTGGGATATCTCTTCCCCATCCCCCTTCCTCCTTTGGGATACCTCTTCCCCAACCCCCTTCCTCTTGTAGGATCTCCATTACTCATCCCCCTTCCTCCCAAGCGATCATTTTCCCCATCCCCCATCATCCTACAGGATCTCTCTTCCCCATCCCCCTTCCTCCTGTGGGATCTCTCTTCCCCATCCCCCGTCTTCCTGTGGGATATCTCTTCCCCATCCTCCTTCCTCGTGCTGGGTCTCCTTTACCCATCCCCCTACCTCCTGTGGAATCTCTCTTCCCCATCACTCTTTCTCCTGTTGTATCTCCCGTCACCATACGCTTCCTCCTGTGGGATCTCTCCTTCCCATTCCCTTTCTCCCGTAGGATCTCTCTTTTCTATCCCCCTTCAACCTGTGGGAACTCTATTCCCCATCCCACTTCTTCCTGTGGGAACTGTCTTCCCCATACCCCCAAGTGCTGTGGGATATCTGTTCCCCAGCCCCTTCCTCCTGTGGGAACTGTCTTCCCCATCCCCCTTCCTTCTGTGGGATTTCTTTTCCCCAGCCCCTTCCTCCTGTGGGATCTCCTTTACCCATCCCCCTTCCTCCTGTGGGATCTCTCTTCCCCATCCCCCTTCCTCGTGTAGAATCTCTCTTCCCTACCCCTCTTCCTCCTGTTGGATCTCACTTCACCATCCACCTTTTTCCAGTGGGATCTCACTTCCCCATTCACCTTCCTCCTGAGGGATCTCTTTTCGCGATCTCCTTCCTCCTGTGGGATATCTCTTCCCCTTTCTCCTTCTGCCTGTGGGATCTCTCATCCCCATCTCTCGTCCTGTGGAATCTCTCTTTCCCATCCCCCTACCTCCAGTGGGATCTCTCTTTCCTATTCTCCTTCCTCTTGTGGGATCTCTCTTCCCCATCTCACTTCCTTCTGTGGGAATTCTCTTCCGGATCCCCTTCCTCCTGTGGTACCTCTCTTTCCCATCCCCCTACCTCCTGTTGGATCTCTCTTCCTGATTCTGCTTCCTACTGTGGGATCCATAATCCCCATCCACTTTCTCTTGCCGAAAATTTCTTCCCCATCCCCCGTCCTCCTGTGCGATCTCTCTTCCACATCCCCCATCCTCCTGCGGGATCTCTGTTCCCCATCCCCCTTCCTCCTATGGGATATCTCTTCCCTATCCCTTTACTCCTGTGGAATCTTTCTTCCGCATCCCCTTTCTCCGGTCGGATCACTTTCCCCATCACCGTTCCTCCTATGGGATCTCTCTTTCCCATCCCCCTTCCTCCTGTGGGATCTCTCTTCCCCATCCACCTTCTTCCTGTGGGATATCTCTTTTCTATCCCCTCCCTCCTGTTGGATCATTGTCCTCATCCCCCTTACTGTGGGATCTCTCTTCCCCATTCCCATCCGCCTGTGGGATCTCTCATCCCCATCACTCTTCTTCATGAGGGATCTCTCTTCCCCATCCCCTTCCTCCTGTGGGATTTCGCCTCCCCATCCGCCTTCCTCGTGTGGGATCTCCTTTACCCATCCCCCTTCCTCCTGTGGGATCTCTCTTCCCCATCCCCCTTCCTTGTGTAGAATCTCTCTTCCCCATCCCTCTTCCTCCTGTTGGATCTCCCTTCACCATCCGCCTTCCTCATGTGGATTCTCTCCTTCCCATTCCCTTTCTCCCATTGGATCTCTCTTTTCTATCCCCTTCGACGTGTGGTAACTCTGTTCCCCATCCCCCTTCCTTCTGTGGGATTTCTTTTCCCCACCCCTTCCTCCTGTGGGATCTCCCATCCCCATTCGCCTTCCTCCTGTGGGATCCTTCCTTCCCATTCCCATTCCACCCGTAGGATCACTTTTTCCTATCCCCCTTCCTCGAGAGTGATTGCTCTTTCCCAAACCCCCAACACCTATGGGAGCTCTTCCCCATCCTCCTTCCAGCTGAGAGATATGTCTTCCCAGTCCCCCTTCCTCCTATGGGATCACTTTTCCAAATCCCCTTTCCTCCTGCAGGGTGTCTCTTTCCTATTCCCCTTCCACGTGTGGGATCTCTCTTCCCCATCCCCTTCATCCTGTGGGATATCTCTTCCCCATCCCCCTTCTTCCTGTGGGATATCTCTTCCCCATCCTCCTTCTTCCTGTGGGATATCTCTTCCCCATCCTCCTTCATCCTGTGGGATATCTCTTCCCCATCCCCCTTCTTCCTGTGGGATATCTCTTCCCCATCCTCCTTCCTCGTGTCGGATCTCCTTTACCCATCCCCCTTCCTCCCAAGATATCATTTTCCCATCCCCCTTCCTCCTATAGGATCTCTCTTCCCCATCCCCCTTCCTCCTATAGGATCTCTCTTCCCCATCCCCCTTCCTCCTGTTGGATCTCACTTCACCATCCGCCTTCCTACTGTGGGATCTCACTTCCCCATTCACCTTCCTCCTGAGGGATCTCTTTTCACGATCTCCTTCCTCCTGTGGGATATCTCTTCCCCTTTCTCCTTCTGCCTGTGGGATCTCTCATCCCCATCTCTCGTCCTGTGGAATCTCTCTTTCCCATCCCCCTACCTCCAGTGGGATCTCTCTTTCCCATTCTCCTTCCTCTTGTGGGATCTCTCTTCCCCATCCCCTTCATCCTGTGGGATATCTCTTTCCCATCCCCCTACCTCCAGTGGGATCTCTCTTTCCCATTCTCCTTCCTCTTGTGGGATCTCTCTTCCCCATCTCACTTCCTTCTGTGGGAATTCTCTTCCCCATCCCCCGTCCTCCTGTGCGATCTCTCTTCCACATCCCCCATCCTCCTGCGGGATCTCTGTTCCCCATCCCCCACCTCCTATGGGATAGCTCTTCCCTATCCCCTTCCTCCTGTCGGATCATTTTCCTCATCCCCCTTACTGTGGGATCTCTCTTCCCCATTCCTATCCGCCTGTGGGATCTCTCATCCCCGTCACTCTTCTTCATGAGGGATCTCTCTTCCCCATCCCCTTTCTCCTCTTGGATCTCGATAACCCATCCCCTTCCTTCTGTGGGAATTCTCTTCCCCATCCCCCGTCCTCCTGTGCGATCTCTCTTCCACATCCCCCATCCTCCTGCGGGATCTCTGTTCCCCATCCCCCACCTCCTATGGGATAGCTCTTCCCTATCCCTTTACTCCTGTGGTATCTTTCTTCCGCATCCCCTTCCTCCGGTCGGATCACTTTCCCCATCACCCTTCCTCCTATAGGATCTCTCTTTCCCATCCCCCTTCCTCCTGTGTGATCTCTCTTCCCGATCCCTTTCCTCCTGTGGTATCTCTCTTCCCTATCCCCTTCCTCCTGTCGGATCATTTTCCTCATCCCCCTTACTGTGGGATCTCTCTTCCCCATTCCCATCCGCCTGTGGGATCTCTCATCCCCGTCACTCTTCTTCATGAGGGATCTCTCTTCCCCATCCCCTTTCTCCTCTTGGATCTGGATAACCCATCCCCTTCCTCCTGTGGGATTTCGCCTCCCCATCCCCCTTCCTCATGTGGGATCTCTTTTACCCATCCCCGTTCCTCCTGTGGGATCTCTCTTCCCCATCCCCCTTCCTCCTGTGGGATATCTCTTCCCCATCCCCCTTCCTCCTTTGGGATACCTCTTCCCCAACCTCCTTCCTCTTGTAGGATCTCCATTACTCATCCCCCTTCCTCCCAAGCGATCATTTTCCCCATCCCCCATCATCCTACAGGATCTCTCTTCCCCATCCCCCTTCCTCCTGTGGGATCTCTCTTCCCCATCCCCCGTCTTCCTGTGGGATATCTCTTCCCCATCCTCCTTCCTCGTGCTGGATCTCCTTTACCCATCCCCCTACCTCCTGTGGAATCTCTCTTCCCCATCACTCTTCCTCCTGTTGTATCTCCCGTCACCATACGCTTCCTCCTGTGGGATCTCTCCTTCCCATTCCCTTTCTCCCGTAGGATCTCTCTTTTCTATCCCCCTTCAACCTGTGGGAACTCTATTCCCCATCCCACTTCTTCCTGTGGGAACTGTCTTCCCCATACCCCCAAGTGCTGTGGGATATCTGTTCCCCAGCCCCTTCCTCCTGTGGGAACTGTCTTCCCCATCCCCCTTCCTTCTGTGGGATTTCTTTTCCCCAGCCCCTTCCTCCTGTGGGATCTCCTTTACCCATCCCCCTTCCTCCTGTGGGATCTCTCTTCCCCATCCCCCTTCCTCGTGTAGAATCTCTCTTCCCCACCCCTCTTCCTCCTGTTGGATCTCACTTCACCATCCACCTTTTTCCAGTGGGATCTCACTTCCCCATTCACCTTCCTCCTGAGGGATCTCTTTTCGCGATCTCCTTCCTCCTGTGGGATATCTCTTCCCCTTTCTCCTTCTGCCTGTGGGATCTCTCATCCCCATCTCTCGTCCTGTGGAATCTCTCTTTCCCATCCCCCTACCTCCAGTGGGATCTCTCTTTCCCATTCTCCTTCCTCTTGTGGGATCTCTCTTCCCCATCTCACTTCCTTCTGTGGGAATTCTCTTCCGGATCCCCTTCCTCCTGTGGTACCTCTCTTTCCCATCCCCCTACCTCCTGTTGGATCTCTCTTCCTGATTCTGCTTCCTACTGTGGGATCCATAATCCCCATCCACTTTCTCTTGCCGAAAATTTCTTCCCCATCCCCCGTCCTCCTGTGCGATCTCTCTTCCACATCCCCCATCCTCCTGCGGGATCTCTGTTCCCCATCCCCCACCTCCTATGGGATAGCTCTTCCCTATCCCTTTACTCCTGTGATATCTTTCTTCCGCATCCCCTTCCTCCGGTCGGATCACTTTCCCCATCACCCTTCCTCCTATAGGATCTCTCTTTCCATCCCACTTCCTCCTGTGTGATCTCTCTTCCCGATCCGTTTCCTCCTGTGGTATCTCTCTTTTCTATCCCCTCCCTCCTGTTGGATCATTTTCCTCATCCCCCTTACTGTGGGATCTCTCTTCCCCATTCCCATCCGCCTGTGGGATCTCTCTTCCCCATCCCCCTTCCTTGTGTAGAATCTCTCTTCCCCATCCCTCTTCCTCCTGTTGGATCTCCCTTCACCATCCGCCTTCCTCATGTGGATTCTCTCCTTCCCATTCCCTTTCTCCCATTGGATCTCTCTTTTCTATCCCCTTCGACGTGTGGTAACTCTGTTCCCCATCCCCCTTCCTTCTGTGTGATTTCTTTTCCCCACCCCTTCCTCCTGTGGGATCTCCCATCCCCATTCGCCTTCCTCCTGTGTGATCCCTCCTTCCCATTCCCATTCCACCCGTAGGATCACTTTTTCCTATCCCCCTTCCTCGAGAGTGATTGCTCTTTCCCAAACCCCCAACACCTATGGGAGCTCTTCCCCATCCTCCTTCCAGCTGAGAGATATGTCTTCCCAGTCCCCCTTCCTCCTATGGGATCACTTTTCCAAATCCCCTTTCCTCCTGCAGGGTGTCTCTTTCCTATTCCCCTTCCACGTGTGGGATCTCTCTTCCCCATCCCCTTCATCCTGTGGGATCTCTCTTCCCCATCCCCTTCATCCTGTGGGATATCTCTTCCCCATCCCCCTTCTTCCTGTGGGATATCTCTTCCCCATCCTCCTTCCTCGTGTCGGATCTCCTTTACCCATCCCCCTTCCTCCCAAGATATCATTTTCCCATCCCCCTTCCTCCTATAGGATCTCTCTTCCCCATCCCCCTTCCTCCTGTTGGATCTCACTTCACCATCCGCCTTCCTACTGTGGGATCTCACTTCCCCATTCACCTTCCTCCTGAGGGATCTCTTTTCACGATCTCCTTCCTCCTGTGGGATATCTCTTCCCCTTTCTCCTTCTGCCTGTGGGATCTCTCATCCCCATCTCTCGTCCTGTGGAATCTCTCTTTCCCATCCCCCTACCTCCAGTGGGATCTCTCTTTCCCATTCTCCTTCCTCTTGTGGGATCTCTCTTCCCCATCCCCTTCATCCTGTGGGTTATCTCTTTCCCATCCCCCTACCTCCAGAGGGATCTCTCTTTCCCATTCTCCTTCCTCTTGTGGGATCTCTCTTCCCCATCTCACTTCCTTCTGTGGGAATTCTCTTCCCCATCCCCCATCCTCCTGTGCGATCTCTCTTCCACATCCCCCATCCTCCTGCGGGATCTCTGTTCCCCATCCCTCACCTCCTATGGGATAGCTCTTCCCTATCCCTTTACTCCTGTGGTATCTTTCTTCCGCATCCCCTTCCTCCGGTCGGATCACTTTCCCCATCACCCTTCCTCCTATAGGATCTCTCTTTCCCATCCCCCTTCCTCCTGTGTGATCTCTCTTCCCGATCCCTTTCCTCCTGTGGTATCTCTCTTCCCTATCCCCTTCCTCCTGTCGGATCATTTTCCTCATCCCCCTTACTGTGGGATCTCTCTTCCCCATTCCCATCCGCCTGTGGGATCTCTCATCCCCGTCACTCTTCTTCATGAGGGATCTCTCTTCCCCATCCCCTTTCTCCTCTTGGATCTCGATAACCCATCCCCTTCCTCCTGTGGGATTTCGCCTCCCCATCCTCCTTAATCGTGTGGGATTTCCTTTACCCATCCCCCTTCCTCCTGTTGGATCTCTCTTCCCCATCCCCCATCCTCCTTTGGGATCTCTCTTCCCCATCCCTCTTCCTCCCGTTGGATCTCCCTTCACCATCCGCCTTCCTCCTGTGGGATCTCTCCTTCCCATTCCGTAGGATCTTTCTCATCTATCCCCCGTCCTCCTGTGGGATCTCTCTTCCCCATCCCCCTTCCTCCTGTGGGATCTCTCTCCCCATCCCCCTTCCTCCTGTGTGATCTCTCTTCCGGATCCTTTTCCTCCTGTAGTATCTCTCTTCCCCATCCCCTTCCTCCTGTCGGATCTCTTTCCTCATCCCACTTACTGTGGGATCTCTCTTCCCCATCCCCCTTCCTCCTGTGGGATCTCTCTTCCCCATCCCCCTTTCCTCCTGTGGTATCTCTCTTCCTCATCCCCTTCCTCCTGTCGGATCTCTTTCCTCATCCCCCTTACTGTGGGATCTCTCATCCCCATCACTCTTCTTCATGAGGGATCTCTCTTCCCCACCCCCTGTCTCCTCTTGGATCTCGATAACCCATCCCCTTCCTCCTGTGGGATTTCGCCTCCCCATCCCCCTTCCTCATGTGGGATCTCTTTTACCCATCCCCGTTCCTCCTGTGGGATCTCTCTTCCCCATCCCCCTTCCTCCTGTGGGATATCTCTTCCCCATCCCCTTCCTCCTGTGGGATCTCTCTTCCCCATTCCCCTTCCTCGTGTATGATCTCCTTTACCCATCCCCCTTCCTCCCAAGCGATCATTTCCCCATCCCCCTTCCTCCTGTGGGATTTCGCCTCCCCATCCCCCTTCCTCCTGTGGGATCTCTCTTCCCCATTCCCCTTCCTCGTGTATGATCTCCTTTACCCATCCCCCTTCCTCCCAAGCAATCATTTCCCCATCCCCCTTCCTTCTATAGGATCTCTCTTCCCCATCATTCTTCCTCCTGTGGGATCTCACTTCCCCACCTGCCTTCCTCCTCGGGATCTCTCCTTCCCATTCCCATTCCTCCCGTAGGATCACTCTTTCCTATCTCCCTTCCTCGAGTGTGATCTCCCTTCCCCAAACCCCCAACACGTATGGGAGCTCTTCCCCATCCTCCTTCCTGCTGTGAGATATGTCTTCCCAGTCCCCCTTCCGCCTATGGGATCACTTTTCCAAATCACCTTTCCTCCTGCAGGATGTCTCTTTCCTATCCCCCTTCCACCTGTGGGATCTCTCTTCCGCAATCTCTTCATCCTGTGGGATATCTCTTCCCCATCCCCATTCTTTCTGTGGGATATCTCTTCCCCATCCTCCTTCCTCGTGTAGGATCTCCTTTACCCATCCCCCTTCCTCCTTTGGGATCTCCCTTCCCCATCCCTCTTCCTCCCGTTGAATCTCCCTTCACCATCC